>NC_048570.1:81337067-81342067 GCF_013265735.2 Oncorhynchus mykiss | reverse complement strand
GTCTACTATTTGCTGATGATCTGGTGCTTCTGTCCCCAACTAAGGAGGGCCTAGAGCAGAACCTAGATCTTCTACACAGATTATTTCAGACCTGGGCCCTGACAGTAAATCTCAGTAAGACCAAAATAATGGTGTTCCAAAAAAGGTCCAGTTGCCAGGACCACAAATACAAATTCCATCTAGACACCAATACCTCAGCCACACTCAAGGACCTAAATGATATCATAACTGCCATTGATAAGAGACATTACTGTGCAGCCGTATTCATCAACCTGGCCAAGGCTTTCGACTCTATCAATCACCACATTCTTATTGGCAGACTCAACAGCCTTGGTTTCTCAAATGATTGCCTCGCCTGGTTCACCAACTACTTCTCTGATAGAGTTCAGTGTGTCAAATCGGAGGGCCTGTTGTCCGGACCTCTGGCAGTCTCTGGGGTGCCACAGGGTTCAATTCCTGGGCCGACTCTCTTCTCTGTATACATCAATGATGTCGCTCTCGCTGCTGGTGATTCTCTGATCCACCTCTACGCAGACGACACCATTCTGTATACTTCTGGCACTTCTTTGGACACTGTGTTAACTAACCTCCAGGCGAGCTTCAATGCCATGCAACTCTCCTTCCGTGGCCTCCAACTGCTCTTAAATGCAAGTAAAACTAAGTGCATGCTCTTGAACCAATCACTGCCCGCATCTGCCCGCCTGTCCAGCATCACTGCCCTGGACGGTTCTGACTTCTATATATGGACAACTACAAATACCTAGGTGTCTGGTTAGACTGTAAACTCTCCTTCCAGACTCACATTAAGCATCTCCAATCCAAAATTAAATCTAGAATTGGCTTCCTATTTTGCAACAAAGCATCCTTCACTCATGCAGCCAAACATACCCTAATAAAACTGACCATCCTACCGATCCTCGACTTCGACGATGTCATCTATAAAATAGCCTCCAACACTCTACTCAACAAATTGGATGCAGTTTATCACAGTGCCATCCGTTTTGTCACCAAAGCCCCATATATTACTCACCACTGCGACCTGTACGCTCTCGTTGGCTGGCCATCGCTTCATACTCGTCGCCAAACTGACTGGCTCCAGGTCATCTACAAGTCTCTGCTAGGTAAAGCCCCCACCTTATCTCAGCTCACTGGTCACCATAGCAGCACCCACCTATAGCACGAGCTCCAGCAGGTATATCTCACTATTGGTCACCCCCAAATCCAATTCTTCCTTTGGCCGCCTCTACTTTCAGTTCTCTGCTGCCAATACCTGGAACAAACTGCAAAATCTCTGAAGCTGGAGACTCTTACCTCCCTCACTAGCTTTAAGCACCAGCTGTCAGAGCAGCTCACAGATCACTGCACCTGTACATAGCTCATCTGTAATGTCCAATCTCATGTCCAATCTACCTCATCCCCATACTGTATTTATTTATTTATCTTGCTCCTTTGCATCTTCTGTACATCCTACCATTCCAGTGTTTAATTGCTATATTGTAATTACTTTGCCACCATGGCCTATTTTTTGCCTTACCTCTCTTATCCTACCTCATTTCCACATGCTGAATATAGATTTTTCTTCTGTATTATTGATTGTATGTATGTTTATTCCATGTGTAATTCTGTGTTGTTTTAGTTGTCGAACTGCTTTGCTTTATCTTGGCCAGGTCACAGTTGCAAATGAGAACTTGTTCTCAACTAGCCTACCTGGTTAAATAAAGGTGAAATAAAAAAAATAAAAAAATACAATGTAATTCTGTGTTGTATGTGTCGAACTGCTTTGCTTTATCTTGGCCAGGTCACAGTTGCAAATGAGAACTTCTTCTCAACTAGCCTACCTGGTTAAATAAAGGTGAATAACATAATAAACACCATTGTAAACACAACCCATATTCATGTTTATTTATGTACCCTTTTGTATTTTAATTGTTTGCACATCATTACAACACTGTATATAGACATATGACATTTTAAATCACTTTATTATTTTGGAACTTTTGTGATTGTAATGTATACTGTTCATTTTATTGTTTATTTCACTTTGGTTATTATCTATTTCACTTACTTTGGCAATGTAAACATATGTTTCCCATGCCAATAAAGCCTTTCAATTGAATTGAATTGAATTGAAAGGGGAGAGTGGGAGAGTGTGAAAGCGGGAGAGAGAAGAAAATGATGGTAAGAAGTGGGAGATAGCTTTTAGCACAGAAGTGCACAGAAGTGAAGAGGGTATAATAGGGAATTGGTGTGTGTGTGTGTGTTTGTGTGTGTCCTCTCAGACCTGTAGCTAATGCAGGCATGGTGGCACAGAGTCCTCACCTCTCTTGTGCTTCTCATAAGTAACTTGATCTTACAAGCCCAGGTCGATATTTGACATTTATCCAACAACCGCAAACCTCTCATCTCCCCATCTGTTGGTAATATGGTTCTCTGGATACCAGAAAGAGAGAGAGAAGCCTGTCCTGACCTGAAGTAACACTGTAGCCTTGGCACACAGACACAGACAGTATACAGTATACAATACGATCCACTCTCATTGTCCCCAAGAGGAAAGTTGTGTTGGACATACCACACACTGATTACTACCTACACTCTGCTTGTTTTGAAAGATGTGTATAGTTACAGCAGCTATACAATTGCCATTATAAGTTACATTTCAAATTCAAAGTGTGTCTTTTACCATCCCGTGTGTCTTAGTACATGGTGCACGCATCTGAAGACTATTTCAGTGAGTAGGGCTTTTTTATTTTCCAGTCTACATGGTGAATCCTCTCAGTGGGCCTTTCTCTCTTCCCTCGTTCTCTCCTCTTTTCCCTTCCCTCTTTCTCCTCCTCTCTTTCACTTTTTGTTCATTCTTTCTCAATCTATTGTGCAGCTGACGGAAGTATTGAGATTTTAGTACAAGAGTGCGCTCACACACATACACGCAGACACACACGATAGCTGTCAATCAAAATGCGCTAAAGTAAAACCAAAACTAACCTTGACAGTTAAGTTTAGGTATTAACTATGATTGGTTAAGGTAAAGGGTTAAGGGTTAAGTTAAAATGACAAAACAAGTGTTTAGCACAGGGATTGAATACGCGCTATCCTTGTAGCAGTACTGTAGCTCATGGTTTAAGCCTGTCCTCAACCCCAACCCCAACCCCAACCCCAACAACATCCCCAACAACATCCCCATCCCCAACCTCAACGCCAACCCCAATCTCATCCCCAACAACATCCCCAACCCCAACAAGATCCTCAACCCCAACAACATCCCCAAGATCCTCAACCCCAACAACATCCCCAACCTCAACAACATCCCCTACCCCAACAACATCTCCAACCCCAACAACATCCCCAACCCGAACAAGATCTCCAACCCCAACCCCAACAACATCCTCAACCCCAACAACATTTTCTATGTCAACATTTATGCTGGTTGACATGAACTGTCAACCAGCATTGAGGAGGTGTTAGCTGTGTTAGCAGGTTTGGCCAGAGACTAGATAGCCTCTTAATAGCTATGTTAGCTGGCTAGCAGGGACCAGCTAGCCTGTTTATAGCTATGTTAGCTGGCTAGCAGGGACCAGCTGGCCTGTTTATAGCTATGTTAGCTGGCTAGCAGGGACCAGGTGGCCTGTTTATAGCTATGTTAGCTGGCTAGCAGAGATAGCCTGTCTACAGCTATGTTAGTTGGCTAGCAGAGACAATATGTCTTTGTTCCAATTGCTGGTTTCAGAATGCTGAGTCAACACCTTCTGCTGCGTTACATCAGAACACACATCCCCGGAACCCTGTCAGACCTCGGAATGCTGAGCTTCGGCCCAGGAATGTGGCTGTGGAATGGGACGTAAGGTTTGTTTTGGGAAGGTTCCCAAGTCATCAGAGGATGGAGTTATTAGAAACAGCAGCTAAGACAAACTAGACTGATATTGAATACAGCCACCAGGCTGGGTGGACTAATTACACACACGACTGCACTCTCTCTGTGTGTGTGAGTGTTCTGTTTCTGCGAGAATCAGTCATGCACCATTAATAGTGACAGAAACATGATGATCCCTTTTGGAAAAAATTATGTTTACCAGATACAATGCTATTTTACATTAAACAAATGTTGTTATTTTACTAGGCAAGTCAGTTAACAGCAAATTCTTATTTTCAATGACAGCCTAAGAACAGTGGGTTAACTGCCTGTTCAGGGGCAGAACGACAGATTTGTACCTTGTCAGCTCGGGGGTTTGAACTTGCAACCTTCCGGTTACTAGTCCAACTCTCTAACCACTAGGCTACCCTGCCGCCCCGCATTGACCACAGTCTCAAAAAAAACCATTATTAACACACTACGCCGTCATGGATTGACAACAGACTTTCAACACAGTTATAGCGAAAGACATTCAACATGCACAGCACAGCACAAATTACTGATGATTGGCTGAGGTAAATGTATGATAAAAAGATGGTGTGAGCTGCTTTGTTAGACTTCAAAACAGCTTTTGATATTATTGACCACAGTCTACTGCTGGAAAAACATACAGTGGGGAGAACAAGTATTTGATACACTGCCGATTTTGCAGGTTTTCCTACTTACAAAGCATGTAGATGTCTGTAATTTTTATCATAGGTACACTTCAACTGTGAGAGACGGAATCTCTCATCCAGAAAAATCCAGAAATCCAGAAAATCACATTGTATGATTTTTAAGTAATTAATTTGCATTTTATTGCATGACATACGTAAGTATTTGATCACCTACCAACCAGTAAGAATTCCGGCTCTCACAGACCTGTTAGTTTTTCTTTAAGACGCCCTCCTGTTCTCCACTCATTACCTGTATTATCTGCACCTGTTTGAACTCGTTACCTGTATAAAAGACACCTGTTCACACACTCAATCAAACAGACTCCAACCTCTCCACAATGGCCAAGACCAGGGAGCTGTGTAAGGACATCAGGGATACAATTATAGACCTGCACAGGGCTGGGATGGGCTACAGGACAATAGGCAAGCAGCTTGGT
>NC_048570.1:81324567-81334567 GCF_013265735.2 Oncorhynchus mykiss | reverse complement strand
ATACTACTGTACCTGCTGTAAAGAGTTATACTACTGTACCTGCTGTAAAGAGTTATACTACTGTACCTGCTCTAAGGAGTTATACTACTGTACCTGCTGTAAAGAGTTATACTACTGTACCTGCTCTAAGGAGTTATACTACTGTACCTGCTGTAAAGAGTTATACTACTGTACCTGCTGTAAAGAGTTATACTACTGTACCTGCTCTAAGGAGTTATACTACTGTACCTGCTGTAAAGAGTTTAACTACTGTACCTGCTGTAAGGAGTGTTACTACTGTACCTGCTGTAAAGAGTTTAACTACTGTACCTGCTGTAAGGAGTGTTACTACTGTACCTGCTGTAAAGAGTTTAACTACTGTACCTGCTGTAAGGAGTGTTACTACTGTACCTGCTGTAAAGAGTTATACTACTGTACCTGCTCTAAGGAGTTATACTACTGTACCTGCTGTAAAGAGTTTAACTACTGTACCTGCTGTAAGGAGTGTTACTACTGTACCTGCTCTAAGGAGTTTTACTACTGTACCTGCTGTAAGGAGTTTTACTACTGTACCTGCTCTAAGGAGTTTTACTACTGTACCTGCTCTAAGGAGTTTTACTACTGTACCTGCTGTAAGGAGTTTTACTACTGTACCTGCTGTAAGGAGTTTTACTACTGTACCTGCTGTAAGGAGTTTTACTACTGTACCTGCTGTAAGGAGTTATTAAACTACTGTACCTGCTGTAAGGAGTTATACTACTGTACCTGCTCTAAGGAGTTTTACTACTGTACCTGCTGTAAGGAGTTATACTACTGTACCTGCTGTAAGGAGTGTTACTACTGTACCTGCTCTAAGGAGTTTTACTACTGCACCTGCTGTAAGGAGTTATACTACTGTACCTGCTGTAAGGAGTTTTACTACTGTACCTGCTCTAAGGAGTTATACTACTGTACCTGCTGTAAGGAGTTATACTACTGTACCTGCTCTGAGGAGTTTTACTACTGTACCTGCTGTAAGGACTTTTACTACTGTACCTGCTGTAAGGAGTTTTACTACTGTACCTGCTGTAAGGAGTTTTACTACTGTACCTGCTGTAAGGAGTTATACTACTGTACCTGCTCTAATGAGTTTTACTACTGTACCTGCTGTAAGGAGTTATACTACTGTACCTGCTGTAAGGAGTTATACTACTGTACCTGCTCTAAGGAGTTTTACTACTGTACCTGCTGTAAGGAGTTTTACTACTGTACC
Source organism: Oncorhynchus mykiss (assembly GCF_013265735.2). Taxonomy (NCBI): domain Eukaryota; kingdom Metazoa; phylum Chordata; class Actinopteri; order Salmoniformes; family Salmonidae; genus Oncorhynchus; species Oncorhynchus mykiss. The sequence continues at coordinate 81,333,336 of NC_048570.1, read as the reverse complement.
TGCTGTAAGGAGTTTTACTACTGTACCTGCTCTAAGGAGTTTTACTACTGTACCTGCTCTAAGGAGTTTTACTACTGTACCTGCTCTAAGGAGTTTTACTACTGTACCTGCTGTAAGGAGTTTTACTACTGTACCTGCTCTAAGGAGTTTTACTACTGTACCTGCTCTAAGGAGTTTTACTACTGTACCTGCTGTAAGGAGTTTTACTACTGTACCTGCTGTAAGGAGTTATACTACTGTACCTGCTCTAAGGAGTTTTACTACTGTACCTGCTGTAAGGAGTTTTACTACTGTACCTGCTCTAAGGAGTTTAACTACTGTACCTGCTGTAAGGAGTTATACTACTGTACCTGCTCTAAGGAGTTTTACTACTGTACCTGCTGTAAGGAGTTATACTACTGTCCCTGCTCTAAGGAGTTTTACTACTGTACCTGCTGTAAGGAGTTTTACTACTGTACCTGCTGTAAGGAGTTTTACTACTGTACCTGCTGTAAGGAGTTTTACTACTGTACCTGCTGTAAGGAGTTTTACTACTGTAACTGCTCTAAGGAGTGTTACTACTGTACCTGCTGTAAGGAGTTTTACTACTGTACCTGCTGTAAGGAGTTTTACTACTGTACCTGCTGTAAGGAGTTTTACTACTGTACCTGCTCTAAGGAGTGTTACTACTGTACCAGCTGTAAGGAGTTTTACTACTGTACATGCTGTAAGGAGTTTTACTACTGTACCTGCTGTAAGGAGTTTTACTACTGTACCTGCTGTAAGGAGTTTTACTACTGTACCTGCTCTAAGGAGTGTTACTACTGTACCTGCTGTAAGGAGTTTTACTACTGTACCTGCTGTAAGGAGTTTTACTACTGTACCTGCTGTAAGGAGTTTTACTACTGTACCTGCTGTAAGGAGTTTTACTACTGTACCTGCTGTAAGGAGTTTAACTACTGTACCTGCTGTAAGGAGTTTTACTACTGTACCTGCTGTAAGGAGTTATACTACTGTACCTGCTCTAAGGAGTTTTACTACTGTACCTGCTGTAAGGAGTTTTACTACTGTACCTGCTGTAAGGAGTTTTACTACTGTACCTGCTGTAAGGAGTTTTACTACTGTACCTCCTGTAAGGAGTTATACTACTGTACCTGCTCTAAGGAGTTTTACTACTGTACCTGCTGTAAGGAGTTTTACTACTGTACCTGCTGTAAGGAGTTTTACTACTGTACCTGCTGTAAGGAGTTTTACTACTGTACCTGCTGTAAGGAGTTTTACTACTGTACCTGCTCTAAGGAGTTTTACTACTGTACCTGCTGTAAGGAGTTTTACTACTGTACCTGCTGTAAGGAGTTATACTACTGTACCTGCTCTAAGGAGTTTTACTACTGTACCTGCTCTAATGAGTGTTACTACTGTACCTGCTGTAAGGAGTTTTACTACTGTACCTGCTCTAAGGAGTTTTACTACTGTACCTGCTCTAAGGAGTTTTACTACTGTACCTGCTCTAAGGAGTTTTACTACTGTACCTGCTGTAAGGAGTTTTACTACTGTACCTTCTCTAAGGAGTTTTACTACTGTACCTGCTCTAAGGAGTTTTACTACTGTACCTGCTGTAAGGAGTTATACTACTGTACCTGCTGTAAGGAGTTATACTACTGTACCTGCTCTAAGGAGTTTTACTACTGTACCTGCTGTATGGAGTTTTACTACTGTACCTGCTCTAAGGAGTTTTACTACTGTACCTGCTGTAAGGAGTTATACTACTGTACCTGCTCTAAGGAGTTTTACTACTGTACCTGCTCTAAGGAGTGTTACTACTGTACCTGCTGTAAGGAGTTTTACTACTGTACCTGCTGTAAGGAGTTATACTACTGTACCTGCTGTAAGGAGTTATACTACTGTACCTGCTCTAAGGAGTTTTACTACTGTACCTGCTGTAAGGAGTTATACTACTGTACCTGCTGTAAGGAGTGTTACTACTGTACCTGCTCTAAGGAGTTTTACTACTGCACCTGCTGTAAGGAGTTATACTACTGTACCTGCTGTAAGGAGTTTTACTACTGTACCTGCTCTAAGGAGTTATACTACTGTACCTGCTGTAAGGAGTTATACTACTGTACCTGCTCTGAGGAGTTTTACTACTGTACCTGCTGTAAGGAGTTTTACTACTGTACCTGCTGTAAGGAGTTTTACTACTGTACCTGCTGTAAGGAGTTTTACTACTGTACCTGCTGTAAGGAGTTATACTACTGTACCTGCTCTAATGAGTTTTACTACTGTACCTGCTGTAAGGAGTTATACTACTGTACCTGCTGTAAGGAGTTATACTACTGTACCTGCTCTAAGGAGTTTTACTACTGTACCTGCTGTAAGGAGTTTTACTACTGTACCTGCTGTAAGGATTTTTACTACTGTACCTGCTCTAAGGAGTTTTACTACTGTACCTGCTCTAAGGAGTTTTACTACTGTACCTGCTCTAAGGAGTTTTACTACTGTACCTGCTCTAAGGAGTTTTACTACTGTACCTGCTCTAAGGAGTTTTACTACTGTACCTGCTCTAAGGAGTTTTACTACTGTACCTGCTGTAAGGAGTTTTACTACTGTACCTGCTGTAAGGAGTTATACTACTGTACCTGCTCTAAGGAGTTTTACTACTGTACCTGCTGTAAGGAGTTTTACTACTGTACCTGCTCTAAGGAGTTTAACTACTGTACCTGCTGTAAGGAGTTATACTACTGTACCTGCTCTAAGGAGTTTTACTACTGTACCTGCTGTAAGGAGTTATACTACTGTCCCTGCTCTAAGGAGTTTTACTACTGTACCTGCTGTAAGGAGTTTTACTACTGTACCTGCTGTAAGGAGTTTTACTACTGTACCTGCTGTAAGGAGTTTTACTACTGTACCTGCTGTAAGGAGTTTTACTACTGTAACTGCTCTAAGGAGTGTTACTACTGTACCTGCTGTAAGGAGTTTTACTACTGTACCTGCTGTAAGGAGTTTTACTACTGTACCTGCTGTAAGGAGTTTTACTACTGTACCTGCTCTAAGGAGTGTTACTACTGTACCAGCTGTAAGGAGTTTTACTACTGTACATGCTGTAAGGAGTTTTACTACTGTACCTGCTGTAAGGAGTTTTACTACTGTACCTGCTGTAAGGAGTTTTACTACTGTACCTGCTGTAAGGAGTTTTACTACTGTACCTGCTGTAAGGAGTTTTACTACTGTACCTGCTGTAAGGAGTTTTACTACTGTACCTGCTGTAAGGAGTTTTACTACTGTACCTGCTGTAAGGAGTTTAACTACTGTACCTGCTGTAAGGAGTTTTACTACTGTACCTGCTGTAAGGAGTTATACTACTGTACCTGCTCTAAGGAGTTTTACTACTGTACCTGCTGTAAGGAGTTTTACTACTGTACCTGCTGTAAGGAGTTTTACTACTGTACCTGCTGTAAGGAGTTATACTACTGTACCTGCTCTAAGGAGTTTTACTACTGTACCTGCTGTAAGGAGTTTTACTACTGTACCTGCTGTAAGGAGTTTTACTACTGTACCTGCTGTAAGGAGTTTTACTACTGTACCTGCTCTAAGGAGTTTTACTACTGTACCTGCTGTAAGGAGTTTTACTACTGTACCTGCTGTAAGGAGTTATACTACTGTACCTGCTCTAAGGAGTTTTACTACTGTACCTGCTCTAATGAGTGTTACTACTGTACCTGCTGTAAGGAGTTTTACTACTGTACCTGCTCTAAGGAGTTTTACTACTGTACCTGCTCTAAGGAGTTTTACTACTGTACCTGCTCTAAGGAGTTTTACTACTGTACCTGCTGTAAGGAGTTTTACTACTGTACCTTCTCTAAGGAGTTTTACTACTGTACCTGCTCTAAGGAGTTTTACTACTGTACCTGCTGTAAGGAGTTATACTACTGTACCTGCTGTAAGGAGTTATACTACTGTACCTGCTCTAAGGAGTTTTACTACTGTACCTGCTCTAAGGAGTTTTACTACTGTACCTGCTCTAAGGAGTTTAACTACTGTACCTGCTGTAAGGAGTTATACTACTGTACCTGCTCTAAGGAGTTTTACTACTGTACCTGCTGTAAGGAGTTATACTACTGTACCTGCTCTAAGGAGTTTTACTACTGTACCTGCTGTAAGGAGTTTTACTACTGTACCTGCTGTAAGGAGTTTTACTACTGTACCTGCTGTAAGGAGTTTTACTACTGTACCTGCTGTAAGGAGTTTTACTACTGTACCTGCTCTAAGGAGTGTTACTACTGTACCTGCTGTAAGGAGTTTTACTACTGTACCTGCTGTAAGGAGTTTTACTACTGTACCTGCTGTAAGGAGTTTTACTACTGTACCTGCTCTAAGGAGTGTTACTACTGTACCTGCTGTAAGGAGTTTTACTACTGTACATGCTGTAAGGAGTTTTACTACTGTACCTGCTGTAAGGAGTTTTACTACTGTACCTGCTGTAAGGAGTTTTACTACTGTACCTGCTCTAAGGAGTGTTACTACTGTACCTGCTGTAAGGAGTTTTACTACTGTACCTGCTGTAAGGAGTTTTACTACTGTACCTGCTGTAAGGAGTTTTACTACTGTACCTGCTGTAAGGAGTTTTACTACTGTACCTGCTGTAAGGAGTTTAACTACTGTACCTGCTGTAAGGAGTTTTACTACTGTACCTGCTGTAAGGAGTTATACTACTGTACCTGCTCTAAGGAGTTTTACTACTGTACCTGCTGTAAGGAGTTTTACTACTGTACCTGCTGTAAGGAGTTATACTACTGTACCTGCTCTAAGGAGTTTTACTACTGTACCTGCTGTAAGGAGTTTTACTACTGTACCTGCTGTAAGGAGTTTTACTACTGTACCTGCTGTAAGGAGTTTTACTACTGTACCTGCTGTAAGGAGTTTTACTACTGTACCTGTTCTAAGGAGTTTTACTACTGTACCTAATGTAAGGAGTTATACTACTGTACCTGCTCTAAGGAGTTTTACTACTGTACCTGCTCTAATGAGTGTTACTACTGTACCTGCTGTAAGGAGTTTTACTACTGTACCTGCTCTAAGGAGTGTTACTACTGTACCTGCTGTAAGGAGTTTTACTACTGTACCTGCTGTAAGGAGTTTTACTACTGTACCTGCTGTAAGGAGTTATACTACTGTACCTGCTCTAAGGAGTTTTACTACTGTACCTGCTCTAAGGAGTTTTACTACTGTACCTGCTGTAAGGAGTTTTACTACTGTACCTGCTGTAAGGAGTTTTACTACTGTACCTGCTGTAAGGAGTTATACTACTGTACCTGCTGTAAGGAGTTTTACTACTGTACCTGCTCTAAGGAGTTTTACTACTGTACCTGCTGTAAGGAGTTTTACTACTGTACCTGCTTTAGAGTTTTACTACTGTACCTGCTGTAAGGAGTTATACTACTGTACCTGCTGTAAGGAGTTATACTACTGTACCTGCTGTAAAGAGTTTTACTACTGTACCTGCTCTAAGGAGTTTTACTACTGTACCTGCTGTAATGAGTTTAACTACTGTACCTGCTCTAAGGAGTTTTACTACTGTACCTGCTCTAAGGAGTTTTACTACTGTACCTGCTGTAAGGAGTTTTACTACTGTACCTGCTCTAAGGAGTGTTACTACTGTACCTGCTGTAAGGAGTTTTACTACTGTACCTGCTCTAAGGAGTTTTACTACTGTACCTGCTGTAAGGAGTTTTACTACTGTACCTGCTCTAAGGAGTGTTACTACTGTACCTGCTGTAAGGAGTTTTACTACTGTACATGCTGTAAGGAGTTTTACTACTGTACCTGCTGTAAGGAGTTTTACTACTGTACCTGCTGTAAGGAGTTTTACTACTGTACCTGCTCTAAGGAGTGTTACTACTGTACCTGCTGTAAGGAGTTTTACTACTGTACCTGCTGTAAGGAGTTTTACTACTGTACCTGCTGTAAGGAGTTTTACTACTGTACCTGCTGTAAGGAGTTTTACTACTGTACCTGCTGTAAGGAGTTTAACTACTGTACCTGCTGTAAGGAGTTTTACTACTGTACCTGCTGTAAGGAGTTATACTACTGTACCTGCTCTAAGGAGTTTTACTACTGTACCTGCTGTAAGGAGTTTTACTACTGTACCTGCTGTAAGGAGTTATACTACTGTACCTGCTCTAAGGAGTTTTACTACTGTACCTGCTGTAAGGCGTTTTACTACTGTACCTGCTGTAAGGAGTTTTACTACTGTACCTGCTGTAAGGAGTTTTACTACTGTACCTGCTGTAAGGAGTTTTACTACTGTACCTGCTCTAAGGAGTTTTACTACTGTACCTAATGTAAGGAGTTATACTACTGTACCTGCTCTAAGGAGTTTTACTACTGTACCTGCTCTAATGAGTGTTACTACTGTACCTGCTGTAAGGAGTTTTACTACTGTACCTGCTCTAAGGAGTGTTACTACTGTACCTGCTGTAAGGAGTTTTACTACTGTACCTGCTGTAAGGAGTTTTACTACTGTACCTGCTGTAAGGAGTTATACTACTGTACCTGCTCTAAGGAGTTTTACTACTGTACCTGCTCTAAGGAGTTTTACTACTGTACCTGCTGTAAGGAGTTTTACTACTGTACCTGCTGTAAGGAGTTTTACTACTGTACCTGCTGTAAGGAGTTTTACTACTGTACCTGCTGTAAGGAGTTTTACTACTGTACCTGCTGTAAGGAGTTTTACTACTGTACCTGCTCTAAGGAGTTTTACTACTGTACCTAATGTAAGGAGTTATACTACTGTACCTGCTCTAAGGAGTTTTACTACTGTACCTGCTCTAATGAGTGTTACTACTGTACCTGCTGTAAGGAGTTTTACTACTGTACCTGCTCTAAGGAGTGTTACTACTGTACCTGCTGTAAGGAGTTTTACTACTGTACCTGCTGTAAGGAGTTTTACTACTGTACCTGCTGTAAGGAGTTATACTACTGTACCTGCTCTAAGGAGTTTTACTACTGTACCTGCTCTAAGGAGTTTTACTACTGTACCTGCTCTAAGGAGTTATACTACTGTACCTGCTGTAAGGAGTTATACTACTGTACATGCTGTAAGGAGTTTTACTACTGTACCTGCTCTAAGGAGTTTTACTACTGTACCTGCTGTAAGGAGTTATACTACTGTACCTGCTCTAAGGAGTTTTACTACTGTACCTGCTGTAAGGAGTTTTACTACTGTACCTGCTCTAAGGAGTGTTACTACTGTACCTGCTGTAAGGAGTTTTACTACTGTACCTGCTGTAAGGAGTTTTACTACTGTACCTGCTGTAAGGAGTTATACTACTGTACCTGCTCTAAGGAGTTTTACTACTGTACCTGCTCTAAGGAGTTTTACTACAATACCTGCTGTAAGGAGTTTTACTACTGTACCTGCTCTAGAGTTTTACTACTGTACCTGCTGTAAGGAGTTATACTACTGTACCTGCTGTAAGGAGTTATACTACTGTACCTGCTGTAAAGAGTTTTACTACTGTACCTGCTCTAAGGAGTTTTACTACTGTACCTGCTGTAAAGAGTTTAACTACTGTACCTGCTCTAAGGAGTTTTACTACTGTACCTGCTCTAAGGAGTTTTACTACTGTACCTGCTCTAAGGAGTTATACTACTGTACCTGCTGTAAGGAGTTATACTACTGTACATGCTGTAAGGAGTTTTACTACTGTACCTGCTCTAAGGAGTTTTACTACTGTACCTGCTCTAAGGAGTTATACTACTGTACCTGCTGTAAGGAGTTTTACTACTGTACCTGCTCTAAGGAGTTTTACTACTGTACCTGCTGTAAGGAGTTTGAAATGCTTACTTACAAGTCCTTAAACAACAATGCAGTTTTAAGAAATTATTTATAACAGTAAGAGATAAGAAAAACAAATAATTAAAGAGCAGCATTAAAATAACAATAGGTGGACTATATACAGGGGGTACCGGTACAGAATCAATGTGCGGGGGGCACCGGTGTCGAGGTAATTGTGTTAATATGTACATGTAGGTAGAGTTATTAAAGTGACTATGCATAGATAATAACAGAGAGTAGCAGCGGCGTAGAAGAGGGGGGCAATGCAAATAGTCTGGGTAGCCATTTGATTAGATGTTCACAAGTCTCATGGCTTGAGGGTAGAAGCTGTTTAGAAGCCTCTTGGATCTAGACTTGGCGCTCCGGTACAGCTTGCCGTGCGGTAGCAGAGAGAACAGTCCATGACTAGGGTGTCTGGAGTCTTTGACAATTTTTAGGGCCTTCCTCTGACACCGCCTGGTATTGAGGTCCTGGATGCCAGGAAGCTTGGCCCCGGTGATGTACTTTGCCGTGCACACTACCCTCTGTTGTGCCTTGCGATCAGAGGCTGAGCAGTTGCCATACCAGGCATTGAAGCAACCCGTCAGGATGCTCTCGAAGGTGCAGCTGTATCCTTTTGAGGATCTGAGGACCAATGCCTAATATTTTCAGTCTCCTGAGGGGGAATAGGTTTTGTCATGCCCTCTTCACAACTGTCTTGGTGTGCTTGGACCATGTTAGTTTGTTGGTGATGTGGACACCAAGGAACTTGAAGCTCTCAACCTGCTCCACTACAGCCCCGTTGATGAGAATGGGGGTGTGCTCAATTCTCCTTTTCCTGTAGTTCACAATCAGCTCCTTAGTCTTGATCACGTTGACGGAAAGATTGTTGTCCTTGCACCACACGGCCAGGTCTCTGACCTCCTCCCTGTAGGTTGTCTCATCGTTGTCGGTGATCAGGCCTACCACTGTTG
>NC_048570.1:81319567-81322067 GCF_013265735.2 Oncorhynchus mykiss | reverse complement strand
TTGATCTGGCTGTATAGGGCTGAGGGTTGGGGCTGGGTTTGATCTGGCTGTATAGGGCTGAGGGTTGGGGCTGGGTTTGATCTGGCTGTATAGGGCTGAGGGTTGGGGCTGGGTTTGAGCTGGGTGTATAGGGCTGAGGGTTGGGGCTGGGTTTGATCTGGCTGTATAGGGCTGAAAGTTGGGGCTGGGTTTGATCTGGCTGTATAGGGCTGAGGGTTGGGGCTGGGTTTGATCTGGCTGTATACGGCTGAGGATTTGGGCTGGGTTTGAGCTGGCTGTATAGAGCTGGGGGTTGGGGCTGGGTTTGAGCTGGCTGTATAAGGCTGAGGGTTGGGGCTGGGTTTGATCTGGCTGTATAGGGCTGAGGATTTGGGCTGGGTTTGATCTGGCTGTAAAGGGCTGAGGGTTGGGGCTGGGTTTGAGCTGGCTGTATAGGGCTGAGGGTTGGGGCTGGGTTTGATCTGGCTGTATAGGGCTGAGGGTTGGGGCTGGGTTTGATCTGGCTGTATAGGGCTGAGGGTTGGGCTGGGTTTGAGCTGGCTGTATAGGGCTGAGGGTTGGGGCTGGCTTTGATCTGGCTGTATAGGGCTGAGGGTTGGGGCTGGGTTTGAGCTGGCTGTATAGGGCTGAGGGTTGGGGCTGGGTTTGATCTGGCTGTATAGGGCTGAGGGTTGGGGCTGGGTTTGAGCTGGCTGTATAGGGCTGAGGGTTGGGGCTGGGTTTGAGCTGACTGTGTAGGGCTGAGGGTTGGGGCTGGGTTTGAGCTGGCTGTAAAGGGCTGAGGGTTGGGGCTGGGTTTGATCTGGCTGTATAGGGCTGAGGGTTGGGGCTGGGTTTGATCTGGCTGTAAAGGGCTGAGGGTTGGGGCTGGGTTTGAGCTGGCTGTATAGGGCTGAGGGTTGGGGCTGGGTTTGATCTGGCTGTATAGGGCTGAGGGTTGGGGCTGGGTTTGATCTGGCTGTATAGGGCTGAGGGTTGGGCTGGGTTTGAGCTGGCTGTATAGGGCTGAGGGTTGGGGCTGGGTTTGAGCTGGCTGTATAGGGCTGAGGGTTGGGGCTGGGTTTGAGCTGGCTGTATAGGGCTGAGGGTTGGGGCTGGGTTTGATCTGGCTGTATAGGGCTGAGGGTTGGGGCTGGGTTTGAGCTGGCTGTATAGGGCTGAGGGTTGGGGCTGGGTTTGAGCTGACTGTGTAGGGCTGAGGGTTGGGGCTGGGTTTGAGCTGGCTGTATAGGGCTGAGGGTTGGGGCTGGGTTTGATCTGGCTGTATAGGGCTGATGGTTGGGGCTGGGTTTGATCTGGCTGTATAGGGCTGAGGGTTGGGGCTGGGTTTGAGCTGGCTGTATAGGGCTGAGGGTTGGGGCTGGGTTTGATCTGGCTGTATAGGGCTGAGGGTTGGGGCTGGGTTTGATCTGGCTGTATAGGGCTGAGGGTTGGGGCTGGGTTTGATCTGGCTGTAAAGGGCTGAGGGTTGGGGCTGGGTTTGATCTGGCTGTATAGGGCTGAGGGTTGGGGCTGGGTTTGAGCTGGCTGTATAGGGCTGAGGGTTGGGGCTGAGTTTGAGCTGGCTGTATAGGGCTGAGGGCTGGGGCTGGGTTTGATCTGGCTGTATAGGGCTGAGGGTTGGGGCTGGGTTTGATCTGGCTGTATAGGGCTGAGGGTTGGGGCTGGGTTTGATCTGGCTGTATAGGGCTGAGGGTTGGGGCTGGGTTTGAGCTGGCTGTAAAGGTCTGAGGGTTGGGGCTGGGTTTGAGCTGGCTGTATAGGGCTGAGGGTTGGGGCTGGGTTTGATCTGGCTGTATAGGGCTGAGGGTTGGGGCTGGGTTTGAGCTGGCTGTATAGGGCTTAGGGTTGGGGCTGGGTTAGGGTAAGGAGGTGGTGGCATAGATGTGTTGTGTCATGGCTGAGACTGAGCTCAGACTGAGAACCCAGGAGAGATTCAAGAATTTAGGAACAACCACTCTCTCTCTCTTTCTTTCTATCAATTCAATTCAATTTCATTTTCAATTGAAGGGCTTTATTGGCATGGGAAACATGTTTATGTTGCCAAAGCAAGTGAAATAGATAATAAACTAAGAATTAAACAAATTAACAGTAATCATTTCACTCATTACACAAAAGTTTGAAAATAATAAAGAAATGTAAAATGTCATATTATGTGCAAATAGTAAATAGGGAAAATAAATAAACATAAATATGGGTTGTATTTACAATGGTGTGTGTTCTTCACTGGTTGCCCTTTTTCTTGTGGTATCAGGTCACAAATCTTGCTGCTGTGATGGCACACTGTGGAATTTCAACTAATGGACATGGGAGTTTATCAAAATTGGGTTTGTTTTCAAATTCTTTGTGGGTCTGTGTAATCTGAGGGAAATATGTGTCTCTAATATGGTCATACATTTGGTAGGAGGTTAGGAAGTGCAGTTTCCACCTCATTTTGTGGGCAGTGGGCACATAGCCTGTCTTATCTTGAGAGCCAGGTCTGCTTATGGCAGCCTCTCTC
>NC_048570.1:81302067-81312067 GCF_013265735.2 Oncorhynchus mykiss | reverse complement strand
AGCACTTTGACTAGAGCACTTTGTCCAGAACACTTTGACTCAGGGCACTTTGACTAGAGCACTTTGACTAGAGCACTTTGACTAAAGCACTTTGTCCAGAACACTTTGACTAGAGCACTTTGACTAGAGCACTTTGACTAGAGCACTTTGACTAAAGCACTTTGTCCAGAACACTTTGACTAGAGCACTTTGACTAGAGCACTTTGTCCAGAACACTTTGTCCAGAGCACTTTGACTAAAACACTTTGTCCAGAACACTTTGTCCAGAGCACTTTGACTAAAGCACTTTGTCCAGAACACTTTGACTAGAGCACTTTGTCCAGAACACTTTGACTAGAGCACTTTGACTAGAGCACTTTGTCCAGAACACTTTGACTAGAGCACTTTGACTAGAGCACTTTGTCCAGAGCACTTTGTCCAGAGCACTTTGACTAGAGCACTTTGTCCAGAGCACTTTGTCCAGAGCACTTTGACTAAAGCACTTTGTCTAGAGCACTTTGACTAAAGCACTTTGACTAGAGCACTTTGTCCAGAGCACTTTGTCCAGAACACTTTGACTAGAGCACTTTGTCCAGAGCACTTTGACTAAAGCACTTTGTCCAGAACACTTTGACTAGAGCACTTTGTCTAGAGCACTTTGACTAAAGAACTTTGACTAAAGCTCTTTGTCCAGAACACTTTGACTAGAGCACTTTGTCCAGAGCACTTTGACTAGAGCACTTTGACTAGAGCACTTTGACTAAAGCACTTTGACTAAAGCACTTTGTCCAGAGCACTTTGACTAGAGCACTTTGACTAGAGCACTTTGTCCAGAACACTTTGACTCAGGGCACTTTGACTAGAGCACTTTGACTAGAGCACTTTGACTAAAGCACTTTGTCCAGAACACTTTGACTAGAGCACTTTGACTAGAGCACTTTGACTAGAGCACTTTGACTAAAGCACTTTGTCCAGAACACTTTGACTAGAGCACTTTGACTAGAGCACTTTGTCCAGAACACTTTGTCCAGAGCACTTTGACTAAAACACTTTGTCCAGAACACTTTGTCCAGAGCACTTTGACTAAAGCACTTTGTCCAGAACACTTTGACTAGAGCACTTTGTCCAGAACACTTTGTCCAGAGCACTTTGACTAAAGCACTTTGTCCAGAACACTTTGACTAGAGCACTTTGTCCAGAACACTTTGACTAGAGCACTTTGACTAGAGCACTTTGTCCAGAACACTTTGACTAGAGCACTTTGACTAGAGCACTTTGTCCAGAGCACTTTGTCCAGAGCACTTTGACTAGAGCACTTTGTCCAGAGCACTTTGTCCAGAGCACTTTGACTAAAGCACTTTGTCTAGAGCACTTTGACTAAAGCACTTTGACTAGAGCACTTTGTCCAGAGCACTTTGTCCAGAACACTTTGACTAGAGCACTTTGTCCAGAGCACTTTGACTAAAGCACTTTGTCCAGAACACTTTGACTAGAGCACTTTGTCTAGAGCACTTTGACTAAAGCACTTTGACTAAAGCACTTTGTCCAGAACACTTTGACTAGAGCACTTTGTCCAGAGCACTTTGACTAGAGCACTTTGACTAGAGCACTTTGACTAAAGCACTTTGACTAAAGCACTTTGTCCAGAGCACTTTGACTAGAGCACTTTGACTAGAGCACTTTGTCCAGAACACTTTGACTCAGGGCACTTTGACTAGAGCACTTTGACTAGAGCACTTTGACTAAAGCACTTTGTCCAGAACACTTTGACTAGAGCACTTTGACTAGAGCACTTTGACTAGAGCACTTTGACTAAAGCACTTTGTCCAGAACACTTTGACTAGAGCACTTTGACTAGAGCACTTTGTCCAGAACACTTTGTCCAGAGCACTTTGACTAAAACACTTTGTCCAGAACACTTTGTCCAGAGCACTTTGACTAAAGCACTTTGTCCAGAACACTTTGACTAGAGCACTTTGTCCAGAACACTTTGACTAGAGCACTTTGACTAGAGCACTTTGTCCAGAGCACTTTGTCCAGAGCACTTTGACTAGAGCACTTTGTCCAGAGCACTTTGTCCAGAGCACTTTGACTAAAGCACTTTGTCCAGAGCACTTTGACTAGAGCACTTTGACTAGAGCACTTTGTCCAGAGCACTTTGACTAGAGCACTTTCACTAAAGCACTTTGACTAGAGCACTTTGACTAGAGCACTTTGACTAGAGCACTTTGACTAGAGCACTTTGACTAGAGCACTTTGACTAGAGCACTTTGACTAGAGCACTTTGACTAGAGCACTTTGACTAGAGCACTTTGTCCAGAACACTTTGACTCAGGGCACTTTGACTAAAGCACTTTGTCCAGAGCACTTTGACTAAAGCACTTTGACTAGAGCACTTTGACTAGAGCACTTTGACTAGAGCACTTTGTCCAGAGCACTTTGACTAGAGCACTTTGACTAAAGCACTTTGACTAGAGCACTTTGACTAGAGCACTTTGACTAGAGCACTAGTGGATCAGTCAGGCTTTGCTAAAAGGCATCAGTCCCATCAGGAACCAGGTCTACTCCAGTGTTGGTTTGGGACTGCTGCTTTAGTCCGTCTAGCTGCCATATCACTGACTAACCAACTATACTAGGCCTGGAGGAAATGACTGTGGTTCACACACACACGCACATACACTCACACACACAAACACACACACACACACACATGCACATAAACTTACACACACTCAAATGCACAGCGACACACACAGCCACACGCACACACGCACACAAACACACACATCCACACGCACACACTCACACAAACACACACAGCCACACGCACACACGCACACAAACACACACAGCCACACACACACACGCACACAAACACACACAGCCACACGCACACACGCACACAAACACACACAGCCACACGCACACACTCACACAAACACACACAGCCACACACACACACGCACACAAACACACACAGCCACACACACACACTCACAAACACACACAGCCACACACACGCACACAAACACACACAGCCACACGCACACACGCACACAAACACACACAGCCACACACACACACTCGCAAACACACACAGCCACACACACACACGCACACAAACACACACAGCCACACACACACACGCACACAAACACACACAGCCACACACACACACAAAGAGATTACTGCGGTTCTATCGGACAGCCCGGCTCCGCAAAGTCCACAGCCAATGATGTCATCCGGGTGTGAAAAGCAAGATCAGTGTGTGTTTCCTGTGACCTAAAAGTGAAGACTAATTCCATGTTTCAGTAAAGGGTCTGCCTCTTTAAACTGAATAAGGTGGGGGATTCTAACTGAGTCAGACCATGGAATGCAGAGACACACACTTCAGGCCCTGCTGCGAGGTGTGCTAGTGTTTATGACCTAAACTCTTCTTTTACTGCAACTAGAGGAAAAATCACTTTCTCCTGAGTCGTCTTTTCCAGTCAGGGCCTCCCTCCATCTCTCTCTCTTTTCCTCTCTCTCTCTTTTCCTGAGTCGTCTTTTCCAGTCAGGGCCTCCCTCCATCTCTTTCTCTTTTCCTCTCTCTCTCTTTTCCTGAGTCGTCTTTTCCAGTCAGGGCCTCCCTCCATCTCTTTCTCTTTTCCTCTCTCTCTCTTTTCCTGAGTCGTCTTTTCCAGTCAGGGCCTCCCTCCATCTCTTTCTCTTTTCCTCTCTCTCTCTTTTCCTGAGTCGTCTTTTCCAGTCAGGGCCTCCCTCCATCTCTTTCTCTTTTCCTCTCTCTCTCTCTTCCTGAGTCGTCTTTTCCAGTCAGGGCCTCCCTCCATCTCTTTCTCTTTTCCTCTCTCTCTCTCTCTTCTGAGTTTGAAAGATTTTCCAGCTTCCAGCTTCTGGATTTTGGCAATGTATGTGTGTGTGTGTTCAAGGGTGTAAGGGTGTGTTTGTAGGAAGGGACAAGAGTGTTTGGGCTGCAAGAGGGATAACGTGTGTGAAGGGCAGTAAATGGGTGTGTGCCATGGGAAAGGTATGTGTGTGTGAGAGAGAGAGTGAGAGAGAGAGAGACAGGGTAGTCCAATGAGTTCACAGGGCCCAGGAGAGTAGATAGGAGTCAATAGACCATAGAAAGAGAAATATAACCAAACATGTCCTCCCCTTCTCCCCTCTCCTCCCCTTCTCCCATCTCCCCCCCTTTTCCCCTCTCCTTCCCTCTCCTCCCCTTCTCCCCTCTCCTCCCCTTCTCCCATCTCCCCCCTTTTCCCCTCTCCTTCCCTTTCCCCTCTCCTCCCCTTCTCCCATCTCCCCCTTCTCCCCTCTCCTCCCCTTCTCCCTCTCCTCCCCTTCTCCCATCTCCCCCTTCTCCCCTCTCCTCCCCTTCTCCCCTCTCCTCCCCTTCTCCCCTCTCACCCCCTTCTCCCCTCTCCTCCCCTTTTCCCCTCTCCTTTCCTCTCCTTCCCTTCTCCCCTCTCCTCCCCTTCTCCCCTCTCCTTCCCTCTCCTCCCCTTCTCCCCTCTCCTCCCGTTCTCCCCTCTCCTCCCCTTTTCCCCTCTCCTTTCCTCTCCTCCTCTTCTCCCTTCTCCTCCCTTTTCCCCTCTCCTTCCCTCTCCTACCCTTCTCCCATCTCCTCCTCTTTTCCCCTCTCCTTCCCTCTCCTCCCCTCTCCTCCCCTTCTCCCATCTCCCTCCTTTTCCCCTCTCCTTCCCTCTCCTCCCCTCTCCTCCCCTTCTCCCCTCTTCTCCCATTTTCCCCTCTCCTTTCCTCTCCTCCCCTTCTCCCATCTCCCCCCCTTTTCCCCTCTCCTTCCCTCTCCTCCCCTTCTCCCCTCTCCTCCCCTTCTCCCATCTCCCCCCTTTTCCCCTCTCCTTCCCTCTCCTCCCCTTCTCCACTCTCCTCCCCTTCTCCCCTCTCCTCCTCTTTTCCCCTCTTCTTCCCTCTCCTCCCCTTCTCCCTTCTCCCCCCTTTTCCCCTCTCCTTCCCTCTCCTCCCCTTCTCCCCTCTCCTCCCCTTCTCTCCTTTCCTCTCCTCCCCTTCTCCCCTCTCCTCCAATTCTCCCTCCTCTTCTCCCCTTCTCCCCTCTCCTCCCTTTCTCCCCTCTCCTCCCCTTCTCCCCTCCCCTTCCCTCTCCTCCCCTTCTCCCCTCTCCTCCCCTTCTCCCCTCTCCTCTCCTCCCCTTCTCCCCTCTCCTCCCCTTCTCCCCTCTCCTCCCCTTTTCCCTCCTCTTCTCCCCTTCTCCCCTCTCCTTCCCTTCTACCCTCTTCTCCCCTTCTCCCCTCTCCTCCCCTTCTCCCCATCTCCCGTCTCCTCCCCTTCTCCCCTCTCCTCCCCTTCTCCCCTACTCCCCTCTCCTCCCCTTCTCCCCTCTCCTCCCCTTCTCCCCTCTCCTCCCCTTCTCCCCTCTCCTCCCCTCTCCTCCCCTTCTCCCCTTCTCCCGTCTCCTCCCCTTCTCCCCTCTCCTCCCCTTCTCCACCCCTCTCCTGCCCTCTCCTCCCCTCTCCTACCTACTGTATTAACAGACAGTGTTATGGTTGTTTGAGGAGTCCTGTATTGTAGCTTTGTTCAGGTATAATTCCCTCTAAAAAGAGAATCATTTGAATGAAGGATCACAGCTTTAGACACTAGCCTCTGCTTTGAGCAAGATTAAAATGCCAGCGAGAGAGATAGATAAAGAGAGGGGTAGAAGAGGGGGGACGAGAGAGATAGATAAAGAGAGGGGTAGAAGAGGGGGACGAGAGAGAAAGAGAGAGAGAGATAGATAAAGAGAGGGGTAGAAGAGGGGGGACGAGAGAGAAAGAGAGAAAGAGAGAGAGAGAGAGACAGGAGAAAGGGGAAAGTGAGTTAGAGAGATAGGGGTGGTAGAGAGAGTCACAAATTAATGAAAGGAAGAAAGAAAGAAAGAAAGAAAGAAAGAAAGAAAGAAAGAAAGAAAGAATGAAAGAAAGAAAGAAATAAAGAAAAAAAGAAAGAAAGAATGAATGAAAGAAAGAAAGAAAGAAAGAGAGTCAGTGAGATGTGGGGAGAGTGAGAGAAAGAGTGACTTAAGAGAGAGAGGAGAGTCAGTGAGAGAGGGGGAGAGTGTATTAATGTGGGGAGAGTGAGATAAAGGAGAGTCAGTGAGAGAGGGGGAGAGTGTATTAATGTGGGGAGAGTGAGATAAAGGAGAGTCAGTGAGAGAGGGGGAGAGTGAGAGAAAGAGTGACTAAAGAGAGAGAGGAGAGAGAGAGAGTCAGTGAGAGAGCAGGAGAGTGAGAATGCTGTAGGCTTTAAGGATATCCTAATGCCTCCGGCACAGTAAGCCTCTGTCTCCCCAAACAATTTTAAAAACCAGACCAAACGTAAACACGGCCCTTCACACAGGGCTCAGAGGGGTTAGGGGTCCTGTGACTGAAGATAAACCACGACATTAGAGATATGGTAAAGAACAGGGGACTTTCAGACATAGGGCGCTATACTGAGGACACCACCTGATGTTGTATATTACAGCCTGTACCAACATTACTATGACAACAGGCCTTCTGAATGTATTCCTATGATTAATGCTACCAGCTCTCACAATCTCATGTCACAATTAGACGTCCATCCACGTTTCTCAAACGTCAAATTTCTAAGTGTTCAAGGTTAAGTTTAGGCATAAACTCAGAATTTTTAAGGTTAGGGTTAAGTTCAGACATTAACTCCACATTTTCTCAAGTTTAGGCATAACCTCAGAATTTTTAAGGTTAGGGTTAAGGTCAGACATTAACTCCACATTTTCACAAGGTTAGGCATTAACTCTGAATGGTTTAGGTTAGAGTTAAGGTCAGACATTAACTCCACATTTTCTCAAGGTTAGGCATTAACTCTGAATGGTTTAGGTTAGGGTTAAGTTCAGACATTAACTCCACATTTTCTCAAGGTTAGGCATTAACTCTGAGGTTAGGGTTAAGGTTTGGGATTGGAACTCTTGGAATCAGTGGCAGATGTTTACGCCCATCCGCCATCCCCGTCCCTCATAGCAAAACACTCACTGCTGCCCCTAGTGGCCGGTTTCCACATCATCTCCCGATATCCTCAGACATGGATGGAGGTCGAATACTGTATCACAAGTAAACTGGCTGGATTAATGATGGGTTGTGCGTGTGTGTGTGTGTGTGTGTGTGAAGACAGTTGTATTGCCTGAGTGGAATTCTCTGTAGGATCACAGCTACTTTATAAATAGCCATAAGGAAACATACATCCAGGAGCTCTAACTGTTTCTTTCACTGCCACAGTCAAGTCTGGCCCCTGGACTTTACAACCATACAACTTTCATAGACACACAATACAGATGGAGGAACTTCATTTGGGCCAGTTTGATACACCAGGAAAATAATCCTGCAGTAACAGGAAGTGTGAATTATTATGTGGGTTATAATTCATGTCATTTCTTTGTAGGTTTTTTGTTAGGGCAAATAGAGTCTGAAATGTTAAAGTGGAAATGACAAACTTTAGATGGATTTAATAAAGATCCTACATCTGTAAGGGTGCGTTCCAAATGACACCATGTTCCCATTTTAGTGCACCACTTTGACCAAGGCCTATAGAGCTCTGGTCAAAAGTAGTGTGCTATATAGGGAATAGGGCCCTCGTCTAAAGTAGTGTGCTATATAGGGAATAGGGTTCCATTTGGGACGCAGGTAATGTGTAAATATTGATCTCCGTATTGGAACGTAAGACGAGAGCCACACTCTGTCCATGTAGTCAGACAGAACCTGTCAGTTAAATGTTGATGTATCCTCTGACAGGCTGACTTGAGGGGAGGAGAGTACAGAGGAGGCCCCTAGTAGATGTGTTGATTATTATCAAATCTAATAGCTTGACACACACACACAATCATGCACACACAGGCACGTATGTACGTAAGCACACACTCACTGACACGCACACACACACACGTACACAGACACAGACACACAGACACACGTACACTTACACAGACACACACACACACACAGACACACACACACACACACGTACACAGACACACAGACACACACACACACACACACACACACAGACACACACACACAGACACACGTACACAGACACACGTACCCGTACACAAACACACACACACACACACATACACACACACACACACACACACACACACGCGCACACACACACACACACACACACACACACACACACACACACACACACACACACACAGACACACACACACACACACACACACACACACGTGTCTCAGCTTGCCTGGCCCGCTAATCATGGCCACGGCTCACACACTGAGCCGGCTTACAGACACACACAGAGCGGAAGGCAGGCTGCAACTCCGCATGTACAGACCAGAGATAAATAAACACAGGAAAGATCACAGTCCAATCCTAACCTTTTAACCATTAATGGAAACCTCTACCTACTACAAGTTTGAATAGACACAGAGACACAAACACACACACAAACAAACACACATACACACATATAAACGCAGCCACATACACACACACACACACACACACACACACACACACACACACACACACACACACATACATTAGCAAGCAATCTTACCTGGAGAGAGATCCCCCTCACTCTGCTCCCCCGAGTCGGAATCCATTTTCTCTTCCTAAACTCTGGACAGAGAACCTCTTATTCTCTCTGTCTCTCTGTCTCTCTGTCTCTCTCTCTCTCTCTCTCTCTCTCTCTCGGTCTCCCTTGCTCTCTCGCTCTCTCTCTCTCCCACTCTTCCACAGCAAGTTAGCTTCTTCCTCTCTCTCTTTCTCTCGTTTTTTTGTTGCTCTATCTCGCTTTTCAGAGGCAATGAAACTCTCCTCTCTGGCTGGAACACAACAGCTGAGCAGGGAATAGCTGTGCTGGCTGAAAGCCCTGATTTGCTGAGCTGTACCTCTTTTGCTCTTTATTTTTTTTGCTCCCTCTTTCTCCCTCTTTCTTTCTCTCTTCTCACTGGCTCCCTCCCTCACTCGCTAACTGTGCTGACTCTTTCAATATCTCTCTTCCTCTCTTCTACTTTCCTCCTCCTGTCCCTCCTCCCTCCGTCATTCTGGTCAGTCCTTCCCTCCCTCTCTCCCTCTCTTTCTCTCCCTCTCTTTCTCTCCCTCTCTTTCCTTCCCTCCCTCTCTTTCTCTCTGGGCTGTCACTCTCGGTCACTCTTCCTCAGCGCTCTCAATATCTGTCTTTATTTTCTGTCACACTCCCTTTCTCTGCTCCTGTGCTCTCTCCCTCTCTGCAAGCGCTAACCCCCTCTCTCTACATGCGGTCTCTTTCTCTCTCTCTCTCTCTCTCTCTCTCTTTCTCGCTCTCTCTCTCTGATTATTAAGTTATGTGTGCGTTTCACTGTGGGAGAGGAGAAACTGAAGCAAGTAGCAGCAGTAGCTAGTTTTTCACCACCAGCTCAATCCCCTGCCTTCCCTCTTTCTCCCCCTTCCCCTTCACTCCTCCCCCTTCCCTTCCCTCCTCCCCTTCCCTCCCCCTTCCCTCCCCCTCCACTTCTTCCCCTTCACTCCTCCCCCCTTCCTCCTTCCCCTGCCCTTCTTCCCTCCTCTCCCCCTTCCTCCTGGTTATTGGCTCATAGTCAGTCATTAGAGAACCCTGTACCGCTCTCACTCACCATGACCAGAAGTCTCTAGCTCGACTCTAGGGTGAAGGTTCCCTTCCCTAATCCTAACCTGAATCCTTAGTGAGGAGCATGCCAAACTGACCCAAGATCAGCATCTTGGGCATTGTCACCCTACTAAGTCTCTACAGAAATGCTCATTTTCTATGGCCTATCAGCCTTTGCCCTGCCTGGATGGTTGTTTGGCTGGCTGGTTGGCTGATTGACTGGTTGGTTGGTTGGCTGGTTGGTTGGCTGGCTAGTTGGCTGATTGGCTGGTTGCCTGGTTGGCTGATTGGCTGGCTGGTTGGCTGATTGGCTGGTTGGTTGGCTGATTGGCTGGTTGGCTGGTTGGTTGGCTGATTGGTTGGCTGGTTGGCTGGTTGGTTGGCTGGTTGGTTGGCTGGTTGGCTGGCTGGCTGGCTGGCT
>NC_048570.1:81252067-81294567 GCF_013265735.2 Oncorhynchus mykiss | reverse complement strand
TCTTCCCTCCTCCTCTTCCTCCTCCTCTCATTCTGCCTTTTACATCTCTCTCCTTTTCTTCTTTCCCTCCTGTCTTCCCCTCTCCCCCTCATCTTCTTCCCTCCTCCTCTTCCTCCTCCTCTCATTCTGCCTTTTACATCTCTCTCCTTTTCTTCTTTCCCTCCTGTCTTCCCCTCTCCCCCTCATCTTCTACTCCTCCTCCTCTTCCTCTGTCTGTCTCTCCATCTGTATACTGTACGCCCCTCTCCCTCCTCTTTACCCTTATCCTTCTTCCTCTCCTCTTCTTCTCTCTGTCTCTATCTCTCTGTTCCAACAAGCTCTCACAGTCTCACTGCAGAATTAGATTCACATTCTCCAAATGGCAAATTTAGAATTTGCTCCAAACGTCAAATTTCAAAGTGTTTTTGTTGCTCCTGCTGCACTGTATCGTTCCATTTCTCCAAACATCAAATTTAGAAGTAGAGGTGTAAGTTTAGAGACTCATTCTGAATGGTTAAGGTCAAGGTTAAGGTTTTGGATAGGGTTAAAACATTAAGTAATAGTGCTCCCTGTTGCCCCTAGTGGCAGGTTTTGAAGGCATTTCCTGATCTCCTCAGGACATGGATAGACGTCCAATTTTGACAGCAATCTTGAACAACCTGGCTCTGTGCCCCCTGTCCCTCCTGTCTTCCCGCTCCTTCTCTCTCTCCTCTCTCTCTCCTCCTCTCTCCTCTCTCTCTCCTCCTCTCTCCTCTCTCCTCTCTTTCTCCTCCTCTCTCCTCCTGTCTCCTCCTCTCTCTCCTCCTCTCTCCTCTCTCTCTCCTCCTCTCTCCTCTCTCCTCCTCTCTCCTCTCTCCTCTCTCTCTCCTCCTCTCTCCTCTCTCTCTCCTCTTCTCTCCTCCTCTCTCCTCCTCTCTCTCCTCCTCTCTCCTCCTCTCTCCTCTCTCCTCTCTCTCTCCTCCTCTCTCCTCTCTCTCTCCTCTCTCTCTCCTCCTCTCTCCTCCTCTCTCTACTCTCTCCTACTCTCTCCTCCTCTCTCCTCTCTCCTCTCTCTCTCCTCCTCTCTCCTCTCTCTCTCCTCTCTCTCTCCTCCTCTCTCCTCCTCTCTCTACTCTCTCCTACTCTCTCCTCCTCTCTCTCCTCTCTCCTCCTCTCTCCTCCTCTCTCCTCCTCTCTCTCCTCTCCCCTCCTCTCCCCTCCTCTCTCTCCTCTCTCCTCCTCTCTCTCCTCTCTCCTCCTCTCTCTCCTCTCTCCTCCTCTCTCCTCCTCTCTCCTCCTCTCTCCTCTCTCTCTCCTCTCTCTCTCCTCCTCTCTCCTCCTCTCTCTCCTCTCTCCTCCTCTCTCTCCTCTCTCCTCCTCTCTCCTCCTCTCTCTCCTCTCTCCTCCTCTCTCCTCCTCTCTCTCCTCTCTCTTCCTCTCTCCTCCTCTCTCCTCCTCTCTCCAGTGTCGTGAAAAAGTATTTGCCCCCTTTTCAAATTTTCTCTGCTTTGGCATATAGCTGATACTGAATGTTATCAGATTTTCAACCAAAACCTGATATTAGATCAAAGGAACCTGAGTGAAGAAATAACACAACAATTACATACTTATTTCATTTATTTCATAAACAAAGTTATGCAACATCCAATGCCCCCGTGTGAAAAAGAAACTGCCACCTTTAGCTGCAACGACTGCAGCCAAACACTTCCTGTGGTTGTTGATCATTCTCCCATGTCACTGTAACTGGCTCACTCTTCCAAGCAGAAGTGCTGTAACTCAACAACATTTGTGGGTTTTCAAGCATGAAGTGCTTATTTCAATTCCTGCCACAACGTCTCAATTGGGATTAGGTTTGGACTTTGACATTACAGAACTTCAAATTTGTTGCTTTTTAGACAAATGTAATTTAGACTACAGTCATGGCCAAAAGTTTTGAGAATGATACAAATATTAACTTTCCACAAAGTTTGCTGCTTCAGTGTCTTTAGATATTTTTGTCAGATGTTACTATGGAATACTGAAGTATAATTACAAATATTTCATAAGTGTCAAAGGCTTTTATTGACAATTACATGAAGTTGATGCAAAGAGTCAATATTTGCAGTGTTGACCCTACTTTTTCAAGACCTCTGCAATCCACCCTGGCATGCTGTCAATTAACTTCTGGGCCACATCCTGACTGATGGCAGCCCATTCTTGGGTTTGTCAGAATTTGTGGGTTTTTGTTTGTCCATAAACACAAAATATTGATATTTTGTTCCCCGAGCCACTTAGTTATCACTTTAGCTTATGGCAAGGTGCTCCATCATGCTGGAAAAGGCATTGTTCGTCACCAAACTGTTCCTGGATGGTTGGGAGAAGTTGCTCTCGGAGGATGTGTTTGTACCATTCTTCATGGCTGTGTTCTTAGGCAAAATTGTGAAGCCCACTCTCTTGGCTGAGAAGTAACGCCACTTATGAATGGTCTCAGGATGCTTTACTGTTGGCATGAAACAGGACTGATGGTAGCGCTCTCCTTGTCTTCTCCGGACAAGCTTTTTTCCGGATGCCCCAAACAATCGGAAAGGGGATTCATCAAAGAAAATGACTTTACCCCAGTCCTCAGCAGTCCAATACTTGTACCTTTTGCAGAATATCAGTCTGTCCCTGATGTTTTTCTTGGAGAGAAGTGGCTTCTTTGCTGCCGTACTTGACACCAGAACATCCTCCAAGTCTTTGCCTCACTGTGCGTGCAGATGCACTCACACCTGCCTGCTGCCATTCCTGAGCAAGCTCCCACAGCTGAATCAACTTTAGGAGACGGTCCTGGCGCTTGCTGGACTTTCTTGGGTGCCCAGAAGCCTTCTTCACAATAATTAAACAGCTCTCCTTGAAGATCTTGATGATCCGATAAATGGTTGATTTAGGTGCAATCTTACTGACAGCAATATCCTTGCCTATGAAGCCCTTTTTTTGCAAAGCAATGATGACGGCACATGTTTCCTTGCAGGTAACCATGGTTGACAGAGGAAGAACACTGATTCCAAGCACCACCCTCCTTTTGAAACTTCCAGTCTGTTATTCGAACTCAATCAGCATTACAGAGTGATCTCCATCCTTGTCCTCATCAACACTCACACCTGTGTTAACGAGAGAATCACTGACATGATGTCAGCTAGTCCTTTTGTGGCAGGGTTGAAATGCAGTGGAAATGTTTTTTTGAGGATTCAGTTAATTTGCATGGCAAATAGGGACTTTGCAAATAATTGCAATTCATCTGATCACTCTTCATAACATTCTGGAGTATATGCAAATTGCCATCATACAAACTGAGGCAGCAGACTTTGTGAAAATTAATATTTGTGTCATTCTCAAAACTTTTGGCCACGACTGTATATTGTGTGTTTTGGATCATTGTCTTGCTACATGACCCAGCTGCACTTCAGCTTCAGCTCACAGACAGATGGCCTGACATTCTCCTGTAGAATTCTCTGATACAGAGCACAATTCATGGTTCTTTACTGTGGAACGCAGTGTTTGGTTTTCGCCAGGCACAATGGGACCCAAGTCGTCCAAACAGTTACACATCTGTCCATAGAACATTCTGCCACGAGTCTTGATGATCATCCAGTTGCTTACAGGTGCTTTTTGGCAAACTTGAGTCAACTGTTTGGACGGCATTGGTCCCAGTATGCCTGGTGAAAACCAAACACTGCATTCCACAGTAAGAACCTCATTCCAACGGTCAAGCAAGGTGGTGGTAGTGTGATGGTTTGGGGATGCTTTGCTGCCTCAGGACCTGGATGACTTACCTTAATAGAAAGAACCATGAATTCTGCTCTGTATCAGATAATTCCACAGGAGAATGTCAGGCCATCCGTCTGTGAGCTGAAACTGAACTACAGCTGGGTCATGCAGCAAGACAATGATCCAAAACACACAATCAAGTCTACATGAAAATGGTTCAAAAGCAACACATTTGAAGTTTTAGAATGGCCTAGTCAAAGTCCTAATATACCTAATCCAAATTGAGATGTTGTGGCAGGACTTGAAATGGCAGTTCTTGCTTGTTAAAGCAGTTCTTCATGCGAGAGTGGGCCAAAATTCCTCCGCAGGTATGTGAGAGGCTGATCAACAACTACAGGAAGCGTTTGGTTGCAGTCATTGCAGCTAAAGGTGGCAACACCAGTTATTGAGTGTAAGGGGGGGAAAACAGTTATTGCTTTGTTAAATTAAATAAATTAAATAAGTATAAAATTGTTGTGTTATTTGTAAACGCAGGTTCCCTTTATATAATATTAGGTTTTTGTTGAAGATCTGATAACATTCAGTATCAAAAATATGCAAAAATAGAGAACATCAGAAAGGGGGAGAATACATTTTCCCGGCAGTGTGTGTCTCTCTCCCTCTAACTCCCCTCTCCCTCCTGTATTCCTCTTCCTCCTCCCCTCTCCCTCCTGTATTCCTCCTCCTCCCCTCTCCCTGATGTTGATAAGAGATGACAATGTTCTGTACTGGGGTGACAGACCATTCACAGAGAGGTGACAATTAACGTCACAAACAGACACACTACACACACACACATACAAATGTATAAGCACACGCACGTACACACACGCAAGGCAGGTTTCCAGGTGACAAAGATAACAAACCCCACTGTGGTCTCCAGGTGACAAAGACAACAAACCTCACTGTGGACTCCAGGTGACAAAGATAACAAACCTCACTGTGGTTTCCAGGTGACAAAGATAACAAACCCCACTGTGGTCTCCAGGTGACAAAGATAACAAACCTCACTGTGGTCTCCAAGTGACAAAGACAACAAACCCCACTGTGGTCTCCAGGTGACAAAGATAACAAACCCCACTGTGGTCTCCAGGTGACAAAGACAACAAACCTCACTGTGGTCTCCAGGTGACAAAGACAACAAACCTCACTGTGGTCTCCAAGTGACAAAGACAACAAACCCCACTGTGGTCTCCAGGTGACAAAGACAACAAACCTTACTGTGGTCTCCAAGTGACAAAGATAACAAACCCCACTGTGGTCTCCAGGTGACAAAGACAACAAACCTCACTGTGGTCTCCAGGTGACAAAGACAACAAACCTCACTGTGGTCTCCAGGTGACAAAGACAACAAACCTCACTGTGGTCTCCAGGTGTCAAAGACAACAAACCTCACTGTGGTCTCCAGGTGACAAAGACAACAAACCTCACTGTGGTCTCCAGGTGACAAAGACAACAAACCTCACTGTGGTCTCCAGGTGACAAAGACAACACACCTCACTGTGGTCTCCAGGTGACAAAGACAACAAACCTCACTGTGGTCTCCAGGTGACAAAGACAACAAACCTCACTGTGGTCTCCAGGTGACAAAGATAACAAACCTCACTGTGGTCTCCAGGTGACAAAGATAACAAACCTCACTGTGGTTTCCAGGTGACAAAGACAACAAACCTCACTGTGGTTTCCAGGTGACAAAGACAACAAACCTCACTGTGGTCTCCAAGTGACAAAGACAACAAACCTCACTGTGGTCTCCAGGTGACAAAGACAACAAACCTCACTGTGGTCTCCATGTGACAAAGACAACAAACCTCACTGTGGTCTCCAGGTGACAAAGACAACAAACCTCACTGTGGTCTCCAGGTGACAAAGACAACAAACCTCACTGTGGTCTCCAGGTGACAAAGACAACAAACCTCACTGTGGTCTCCAGATGACAAAGGTGAAGAAGTGGAAATCAAACACAAAACATGTTAAACTGAAGTGATGTATTTAAACAGAAAATACACTGGTTAATTTGCTGACATTTTCCTACATCAAAACGTTCCCATCGGGTGTATCATAAGAAGCCTCACTCGTGACTGGCCTGCAGGTCAGCGATGTCAGCCAATGCTGTCAGGATTTGGAAGTGTTTATCTGATGGAGCTCAGCTGTTCTGAGAGTCGTTACTATGGAGACGTGCTTGGAGGAACAGACTATGATGTTATCTAACAGCAAATGGCCTTTTAAATAAGCTAACCCTAAGACTCTTTCTCAATTCATTTTTACTTGATTCCTCATAGCCTCTCTGCTCCTTCTCAAAACACATTGGACAAGAAGATCTTAGTGGAGTGACCATGGATCTTCTCCTCCAATAAGGCTGAATTATGAGTCCAACTCTTACCTTTTTATCCTAACCGCTGACCCCTGGACTATAAAGCTAACGCTTCACAAAGAACAACTAGCTGAAGTACATCAAAAAGTCTGATGTCACTTCTGTTCTTCCTGCATGGCTAGGCCATCTAGTAACAACTAGTGACTAAAACTATTTAACAGAAGAGCAGCTGTTCTGTGTTATAGAAGAGAAAAGAAACAGTAACAAACAGCCCATCCTTGGACACCAAATACTTCTGTAACCACACACTGACGTGGAATGATGCACGACTGGAGTTTATATTAGTTGATGAGAGAATATCGAGCAGTTGAGTTTCTTTCAGTTTGATTAGTGTCATTATCTCCTAATCTAAGCTTCTTTCTCAAGTCTCTCTACAGTTGTGTTAACAACAGTGGCTTTCTCATGTCTCTCTACAGTTGTGTTAACAACAGTGGCTTTCTCATGTCTCTCTACAGTTGTGTTAACAACAGTGACTTTCTCATGTCTCTCTACAGTTGTGTTAACAACAGTGGCTTTCTCATGTCTCTCTACAGTTGTGTTAACAACAGTGACTTTCTCATGTCTCTCTATAGTTGTGTTAACAACAGTGACTTTCTCATGTCTCTCTACAGTTGTGTTAACAACAGTGACTTTCTCATGTCTCTCTACAGTTGTGTTAACAACAGTGGCTTTCTCATGTCTCTCTCTACAGTTGTGTTCACAACAGTGACTTTCTCATGTCTCTCTATAGTTGTGTTAACAACAGTGACTTTCTCATGTCTCTCTACAGTTGTGTTAACAACAGTGACTTTCTCATGTCTCTCTACAGTTGTGTTAACAACAGTGGCTTTCTCATGTCTCTCTACAGTTGTGTTAACAACAGTGACTTTCTCATGTCTCTCTTTACAGTTGTGTTAACAACAGTGACTTTCTCATGTCTCTCTACAGTTGTGTTAACAACAGTGACTTTCTCATGTCTCTCTATAGTTGTGTTAACAACAGTGACTTTCTCATGTCTCTCTACAGTTGTGTTAACAACAGTGACTTTCTCATGTCTCTCTACAGTTGTGTTAACAACAGTGACTTTCTCATGTCTCTCTCTACAGTTGTGTTAACAACAGTGACTTTCTCATGTCTCTCTCTACAGTTGTGTTAACAACAGTGGCTTTCTCATGTCTCTCTAAAGTTGTGTTAACAACAGTGGCTTTCTCATGTCTCTCTACAGTTGTGTTAACAACAGTGACTTTCTCATGTCTCTCTATAGTTGTGTTAACAACAGTGACTTTCTCATGTCTCTCTACAGTTGTGTTAACAACAGTGACTTTCTCATGTCTCTCTACAGTTGTGTTAACAACAGTGACTTTCTCATGTCTCTCTACAGTTGTGTTAACAACAGTGACTTTCTCATGTCTCTCTCTATAGTTGTGTTAAC
Source organism: Oncorhynchus mykiss (assembly GCF_013265735.2). Taxonomy (NCBI): domain Eukaryota; kingdom Metazoa; phylum Chordata; class Actinopteri; order Salmoniformes; family Salmonidae; genus Oncorhynchus; species Oncorhynchus mykiss. The sequence continues at coordinate 81,287,059 of NC_048570.1, read as the reverse complement.
AACAGTGACTTTCTCATGTCTCTCTACAGTTGTGTTAACAACAGTGACTTTCTCATGTCTCTCTACAGTTGTGTTAACAACAGTGACTTTCTCATGTCTCTCTACAGTTGTGTTAACAACAGTGACTTTCTCATGTCTCTCTCTACAGTTGTGTTAACAACAGTGACTTTCTCATGTCTCTCTCTACAGTTGTGTTAACAACAGTGGCTTTCTCATGTCTCTCTAAAGTTGTGTTAACAACAGTGGCTTTCTCATGTCTCTCTACAGTTGTGTTAACAACAGTGGCTTTCTCATGTCTCTCTACAGTTGTGTTAACAACAGTGACTTTCTCATGTCTCTCTATAGTTGTGTTAACAACAGTGACTTTCTCATGTCTCTCTACAGTTGTGTTAACAACAGTGACTTTCGCATGTCTCTCTACAGTTGTGTTAACAACAGTGACTTTCTCATGTCTCTCTACAGTTGTGTTAACAACAGTGACTTTCTCATGTCTCTCTCTATAGTTGTGTTAACAACAGTGACTTTCTCATGTCTCTCTACAGTTGTGTTAACAACAGTGACTTTCTCATGTCTCTCTACAGTTGTGTTAACAACAGTGACTTTCTCATGTCTCTCTACAGTTGTGTTAACAACAGTGACTTTCTCATGTCTCTCTCTACAGTTGTGTTAACAACAGTGACTTTCTCATGTCTCTCTCTACAGTTGTGTTAACAACAGTGACTTTCTCATGTCTCTCTACAGTTGTGTTAACAACAGTGACTTTCTCATGTCTCTCTACAGTTGTGTTAACAACAGTGACTTTCTCATGTATCTCTACAGTTGTGTTACCAACAGCGACTTTCTCATGTCTCTTTACAGTTGTGTTAACAACACCGGCTTTCCCATAGAGGGCACTGAGTCTGATTCATCACTAGGCTAAACAAACACCCACTCTATCAGCGACAGTGCCTTTAGAGAAAGGAGGGAGGGAAGAGAGGGGATAGGCTGAGAGAAGGAAGGTATAGAGTAAGGAGAAGAAGAGAGGGAGGAGAGAGGAAGCAGGAGAGAGGAGGGAGAGAAAGGGCAGATAGAGGCAGTTAGAAGGACTCTCCTCTGAGATGAGAGTCAATTAAATTCAAAACAACTTTATTAGGAAAGGCATATTCAGTTTACAAGTGTAAATATCAACATCAAAACCAGACCTCTCTCTCCAATATAATACATCCTCCTTTAGACAGCACACTATGAATGTGGTGGTTGAGTAGGTAACCCTCCCCTCAGCTTCCATCCACCTCTACTCAGTAGTTCCTCAGTCACATTAACAGTGTCTATCTGAGTGAAGTCTGATCTCTCTCGGGAGGCTGGAGATCGATGCGCTGTGATGATTCTAAGATAAGAAAACTCTAGGTGGCTAATCAATGATGCTAACAGCCCAGCCTGCTAAGTCCAGCATGAACCCAACTGGTTCTAGGTGTGTGTGTGTGCAGAAACCAAATGGCAATCTCTTAAATCTTCCTTGAAAAACACTCTTCCAATAAGGGTTTTAATTGAAGGCTGACTTGAGGATGTGAAATGTTATCCTCATCTGTATTCTCAAAGCTACATAACAACATTACTACAATGTTGCTCCGGTAAGCATTAAGCACATTATTGCACTTAATGGACTGTAAGGAAACAACACCATCTTGTGGCTGTACATTGACATAGAAAACCTCAACTTGGACTGAAATAGGTGCCGGTACTAATTTTTGGTGACGGTACTGTTTATATTTAGGTGCAGGAACTCCACAATACTTTGTAGCTAATATTCCATAAGAGGTACAGGAGCTCAAGTAGAACATTTGAGGTGCCGGTACTCAGCCCAGGTGAACTCCTGCCCAAGTCAAGCACTGCAGGTAACTGCCAAAATAATGGAAACACCTGAGTAAATGTGGGATACAAAGAATATTGAAAGCAGGTACTGTACGTCCACACAGGTGAGGTTCCTGAGTTAATTAAGCAATTAACATCCCATCATGCTTAGGGTCATGTATAAAAATGCTGGGCGGGACATTATTTTGGCTACCATGACCCATAGGATGACAATGCCCCCATCCACAGAGCACGAGTGGTCACTGAATGGTTTGGTCACTGAATGGTTTGATGTGCATGAAAACAATGTAAACCATATGCCATGGCCGTCTCAGTCACCATAATTGAACACTTATGGGAGATTCTGGAGCAGCACCAGAAACAGCGTTTTTCATTAACATCAATAAAACATAACATGATGGAATGTCTTGTGGAAGAATAATGTCGCATCCCTCCAGTAGAGTTCCAGACACTTGTAGAATTTATGCCAAGATGCATTGAAGCTGTTCTGGCTCGTGGTGGCACAAGGCCCTACTAAATCACTTTATGTTGGTGATTCTTTCATTTTGGCAGTTACCTGTACGTTACTGATGCTGAACTGACTGCTCCATTCAAATCAAAGTTTACTGTCATATGCACAGGATACAGCGTAGTGTACACAGTGCAATGGTTTACTGTCATATGCACAGGATACAGCGTAGTGTACACAGTGCAATGGTTTACTGTCATATGCACAGGATACAGCGTAGTGTACACAGTGCAATGGTTTACTGTCATATGCACAGGATACAGAGTAGTGTACACAGTGCAATGGTTTACTGTCATATGCACAGGATACAGCGTAGTGTACACAGTGCAATGGTTTACTGTCATATGCACAGGATACAGCGTAGTGTACACAGTGCAATGGTTTACTGTCATATGCACAGGATACAGCGTAGTGTACACAGTGCAATGGTTTACTGTCATATGCACAGGATACAGAGTAGTGTACACAGTGCAATGGTTTACTGTCATATGCACAGGATACAGAGTAGTGTACACAGTGCAATGGTTTACTGTCATATGCACAGGATACAGAGTAGTGTACACAGTGCAATGGTTTACTGTCATATGCACAGGATACAGCGTAGTGTACACAGTGCAATGAAATGAAATGATTTCCTCCTTCTAGTTCAACAGCAAAAAAAAAGTATTCAACTAAAATATAGTAAGAAACATAATCATGCAGGACAGTATTGAATGATTGTAGTAAGTCATGTAATAATGTAACTTCAGGGGTTTACTGAACATATTACAGTTCATACAGACCTGGGCTTCCTGTTGTATTTATTGGACTTTTTGTTTTCATTCTTCCCAATGTATTGTTATATCAGGAAGAATAATGTGGATCTCGTCCACTAAGAGGATAGATGGACAGGTAGGTCTTATTGGATTACATTATGAGGAAGATGACCAGCACTGACAAACTGGGATTTACTATGTTAACACTTCATTTATTTAACCTTATCCACAAAATAACTTAGTTCTGCATTAATAACTGTAATTGAATGATTACATTATGAGGAAGATGACCAGCACTGGCAAACTGGGATTTACCTTTCTTTGTGCATGTGACATTAAAACTTGAAACTTTAAATAAATTGGTGCTCAACAGATTATAATAATTATTTATGACAGTTACTACTGCAAAAATACCTGCAATTGATTGATGATATCATCAGGAAAAGTTATTACATTATAAATGTGAAATGTAAATACATGATCTGCTGATTTATTTATTATGTATTACATTATAAATAATTATTACATTATCTGTTGGCTATTACATCATTAGTTATGTTAACCGTATTTCAATGTTTTGTATAAAACAGTCAGTCAGTGACATCTACAGGAGTGATGACCAGTGGGGCTGAGTTTTTACCACCATCATTAAGACCGGGGCAGAAGTATGGATAGAGTTTCTCAGTGAAGGTGTAGCCAGTAAAAGAGTAGATATGAGACCTGGCTTCCACATTGTAGAAGGAGACCTGACCCTTCTCATAATCCACAAACACCCCCACCTTCTGGGGCTTCTCTCTCAGGTAGAGGTGGACAGAGGGGTTAGCATTAGCCGTGTACTCTCCATTCTTCAGCCACACAGTCCAGTTTCCATCCTCAGGGCTCAGTGTAATCTTCCCCTTCCTGTTGATGGATTCTTTGACCACTCCTAAAATCCACCTCGTCTTCCCCTTCACCTGCACCTCATAGTAGAATCTCCCTGAGGAGAAACCTTCCTTTCCCAGGACACAGGGAACAGCATCAAACCTCTCTGGGTTGTCAGGGAGATCGTTTTTTATGTCTCTATGTCTCACTTGATTCCCGTCTTCAGACAGGATGAGGTAGGGATGTGCTGTATCATGGTCTAGAGTCACATCCACTGTGGAGAGAAACACACACTTTATTAGAATTAGAAAATATCAGAGGATATAACATCATTCTGGGTAACTGCATTTGACTGTATAATACATTTTACTATGACATATGGATATTTTTCCACTTGAATATGCCATCTAAACTAATGTAATAGTCTATTAATGTAAACACTCTAAATCAGGGGTAGGCAACCCTGGTAAACACTCTAGGTCAGGGGTAGGTAACCCTGGTAAACACTCTAGGTCAGGGGCAAGTAACCCTGGTAAACACTCTAGATCAGGGGTAGGTAACCCTGGTAAACACTCTAGATCAGGGGTAAGTAACCCCGGTAAACACCCTAGATCAGGGGTAAGTAACCCTGGTAAACACTCTAGATCAGGGGTAAGTAACCCTGGTAAACACTCTAGATCAGGGGTAGGTAACCCTGGTAAACACTCTAGATCAGTGGTAAGTAACCCTGGTAAACACTCTAGATCAGGGGTAAGTAACCCTGGTAAACACTCTAGATCAGGGGTAAGTAACCCTGGTAAACACTCTAGATCAGGGGTAGGTAACCCTTGTGAACACTAGATCAGGGGTAGGCAACCCTGGTAAACACTAGACAGGAGACATACTTGCCAGTCTCAGAGCACTTTGTGCCACATACAGGGTTGTTGAGTCAAAGACTAACTGAAGCATAACATGCACTGACCAGGATATTTTCTGACAGTTTCAAGTTCTAAAATACAGCAACAAATAGGTAACACTTTCCTTGAGGGTTGTTGACATAGAGCATACAGTATACTGTAACACCTTTATGAAACCAGTCATAACATCTTTATGGTGCAGTATTCTTCAGAATCTGTTAACAATACTATCTAATTTATGTACCTTAAAACATCTATACTGCCACTATAAGGAGCCGATTCTGTCACACTAACCATAGTCCATCGTCATTTTCTTCAGGACAGGCTTTATGTGTTGGTGTAGGTCTGAGCTGAGAGTGGCTATGGTCTTATTCAGATCAGCAGTTCTGATGTCCATCAGTTGTTTCTCGATTGTTGCATCTTGTTTCAGCACAGCATTCTCTTTACTGAGCTCACCAACATCATGTTTGAGTTTAGAGATCTCCTGCTCCAAGTCTGAGTTTAACTTAGAGATGTTCTTCAGCTCAGAGATCTCTTTCCTCAGCTCACAGTTTGTCTTATTCAGATCAAAAAACCCTTCATCTGATTTCTCTTCTTCCTCTTTAACTTCCATCTTCATCTTTTTACAGACACTCTTCCCCTCCTCCTCCTCAGTCTTCATAGCACCCTCCTGAAGAGAAACCGTGATACACATTTAATCAAATTATAATTGTATTATAAGCACTTGTAGATAAGTGTTTGTAGCCATTCAAATAGTGTATTGTTAATGACATTACCTCTTTGATCACCTCTGTCTTTCCAGCGTTGCCATGAAGTTCTTTGTGTCCCCCGTCTCCATAGACATCAGCCAGGGTGTGTCTCTGCAGTGCTGGGACAGTGTAGTGCTGCCTGACGTGGCTCTCACAGTAGGAGACAGTGCAGGTCAGACAGGACTTCACCGCTCTGAGCTTCTGTCCAGAGCAGATATCACAGGCCACGTCCCCAGGCCCAGCATAGCCCAGAGCAGGGAGGGCAGGACTGAAGCCTGCCTGCTGGAGCCCCTGGAGCAACCTGGCCAAGGCTGTGTTAGTGCAGAGCACTGGCCGGTCTCTGGATCTCTTACTGCACTGGAGACACACATAGTCTCCTGCAGGGCCGGGCTGGGCCCAGTATGTGCTGATGCACTGCCTGCAGTAACTGTGTCCACAGGGAATGGAGACCGGGTCCCTCAGCACCTCTGAACACACAGAACATCTGAACTGATCCTCAGCCAGCAGACTGCCACTGCAGAGACACAGGAAGTAGTGAGTGAGTGAATGAGTGAGTGAGTGAGTGAGTGAGTGAGTGAGTGAGTGAGTGAGCAGCACATCAGAAATCAGCTCAATGTAATTAATTGAAGACTCCAACCACTTCTGGGAAAATAGGAAAACAAACAATAACACGGAGTTATCTATACAAAACAGTGATGTATGGATAAACCACTTCTCCAATATTTTGGGCTCTATAACAAAGAACAAACAGCAAAAACATATACAGTAGGAGAACAAGTATTTAATACACTGACGATTTTGCAGGTTTTCCTACTTACAAAGCATGTAGAGGTCTGTCATTTTTATCATAGGTACACTTCAACTGTGAGAGACGGAATCGAAAACAAAACCCCAGAAAATCACATTGTATGATTTTTATGCATTTTATTGCATGAAATAAGTATTTGATCACCTACCAAACAGTAAGAATTCCGACTCTCACAGACCTGTTAGTTTTTCTTTAAGAAGCCCTCCTGTTCTCCACTCATTACCTGTATTAAACCACCATTTTTTGGGCAGGGGCACAAGGGGAGGTCTGTTGGTTGTTGATGGAGCAGTGTGAGGAGGGAGATCCGAGAGAGATGTTGGTTAGGTGTATTCTGCAGCGCATTCGCCCTGAAGAGCGCCTCCTCAGTCCGGTTCGTCCTGTGCCGGCTCTCCGCACTCGCCCTGAGGCGCGTGTCATCAGTCCGGTGAAACCTGTGCCGGCTCCACGCACCAGGCCTCTAGTGCGCCTCCTCAGCCCGGTACGTCCTGTGCCGGCTGCCCGCACTCGCCCTGAAGGGCGTGTCATCAGTTCGGTGAAACCTGTACCGGCTCCACGCACCAGGCCTCCAGTGCGCCTCCTCAGCCCGGTACGTCCTGTGCCAGGTCCTCGACCTGAAGAGCGTGTCATCAGTCCGGTGAAACCTGTGCCAGCTCCACGCATCAGGACTCCAAATCAAATCAAATCAAATTTTATTTGTCACATACACATGGTTAGCAGATGTTAATGCGAGTGTAGCGAAATGCTTGTGCTTCTAGTTCCGACAATGCAGTAATAACCAACAAGTAATCTAGCTAACAATTCCAAAACTACTACCTTATAGACACAAGTGTAAGGGGATAAAGAATATGTACATAAAGATATATGAATGAGTGATGGTACAGAGCGGCATAGGCAAGATACAGTACATGGTATTGAGTGCAGTATATACATATGAGATGAGTATGTAAACAAAGTGGCATAGTTAAAGTGGCTAGTGATACATGTATTACATAAAGATGCAGTAGATGATATAGAGTACAGTATATACATATACATGTGAGATGAATAATGTAGGGTATGTAAACATTATATTAGGTAGCATTGTTTAAAGTGGCTAGTGATATATTTTACATCATTTCCCATCAATTCCCATTATTAAAGTGGCTGGAGTTGAGTCAGTGTGTTGGCAGCAGCCACTCAATGTTAGTGGTGGCTGTTTAACAGTCTGATGGCCTTGAGATAGAAGCTGTTTTTCAGTCTCTCGGTCCCAGCTTTGATGCACCTGTACTGACCTCGCCTTCTGGATGATAGCGGGGTGAACAGGCAGTGGCTCGGGTGGTTGCTGTCCTTGATGATTTTTATGGCCTTCCTGTGACATCGGGTGGTGTAGGTGTCCTGGAGGGCAGGTAGTTTGCCCCCGGTGATGCGTTGTGCAGACTTCACTACCCTCTGGAGAGCCTTACGGTTGTGGGCGGAGCAGTTGCCGTACCAGGCGGTGATACAGCCCGACAGGATGCTCTCGATTGTGCATCTGTAGAAGTTTGTGAGTGCTTTTGGTGACAAGCCGAATTTCTTCAGCCTCCTGAGGTTGAAGAGGCGCTGCTGCGCCTTCTTCACGATGCTGTCTGTGTGGGTGGACCAATTCAGTTTGTCTGTGATGTGTACGCCGAGGAACTTAAAACTTACTACCCTCTCCACTACTGTTCCATCGATGTGGATAGGGGGGTGTTCCCTCTGCTGTTTCCTGAAGTCCACAATCATCTCCTTAGTTTTGTTGACGTTGAGCGTGAGGTTATTTTCCTGACACCACACTCCGAGGGCCCTCACCTCCTCCCTGTAGGCCGTCTCGTTGTTGTTGGTAATCAAGCCTACCACTGTTGTGTCGTCCGCAAACTTGATGATTGAGTTGGAGGCGTGCGTGGCCACGCAGTCGTGGGTGAACAGGGAGTACAGAACGAGGGCTCAGAACGCACCCTTGTGGGGCCCCAGTGTTGAGGATCAGCGGGGTGGAGATGTTGTTGCCTACCCTCACCACCTGGGGGCGGCCCGTCAGGAAGTCCAGTACCCAGTTGCACAGGGCGGGGTCGAGACCCAGGGTCTCGAGCTTGATGACGAGCTTGGAGGGTACTATGGTGTTGAATGCCGAGCTGTAGTTGATGAACAGCATTCTCACATAGGTATTCCTCTTGTCCAGATGGGTTAGGGCAGTGTGCAGTGTGGTTGAGATTGCATCGTCTGTGGACCTATTTGGGCGGTAAGCAAATTGGAGTGGGTCTAGGGTGTCAGGTAGGGTGGAGGTGATATGGTCCTTGACTAGTCTCTCAAAGCACTTCATGATGACGGAAGTGAGTGCTACGGGGCGGTAGTCATTTAGCTCAGTTACCTTAGCTTTCTTGGGAACAGGAACAATGGTGGCCCTCTTGAAGCATGTGGGAACAACAGAGTGGGATAGGGATTGATTGAATATGTCCGTAAACACACCAGCCAGCTGGTCTGCGCATGCTCTGAGGGCGCGGCTGGGGATGCCGTCTGGGCCTGCAGCCTTGCGAGGGTAAACACGTTTAAATGTTTTACTCACGTCGGCTGCAGTGAAGGAGAGTACGCAGGTTTTGGTAGCGGTCCGTGTCAGTGGCACTGTATTGTCCTCAAAGCGGGCAAAAAAGTTATTTAGTCTGCCTGGGAGCAAGACATCCTGGTCCGTGACGGGGCCGGTTTTCTTTTTGTAATCCGTGATTGACTGTAGACCCTGCCACATACCTCTTGTGTCTGAGCCGTTGAATTGAGATTCTACTTTGTCTCTATACTGACGCTTAGCTTGTTTGATTGCCTTGCGGAGGGAATAGTTACACTGTTTGTATTCGGTCATGTTACCAGACACCTTGCCCTGATTAAAAGCAGTGGTTCGGGCTTTCAGTTTCACGCGAATGCTGCCATCAATCCACGGTTTCTGGTTTGGGAATGTTTTAATCGTTGCTATGGGAACGACATCTTCAACGCACGTTCTAATGAACTCGCTCACCGAATCAGCGTATTCATCAATGTTGTTGTCTGACGCAATACGAAACATATCCCAGTCCACGTGATGGAAGCAGTCTTGGAGTGTGGAATCAGATTGGTCGGACCAGCGTTGAACAGACCTCAGCGCGGGAGCTTCTTGTTTTAGTTTCTGTCTGTAGGCAGGGATCAACAAAATGGAGTCGTGGTCAGCTTTTCCGAAAGGAGGGCGGGGCAGGGCCTTATATGCGTCGCGGAAGTTAGAATAGCAGTGATCCAAGGTTTTTCCAGCACTGGTTGTGCAATCGATATGCTGATAAAATGTTTTCAGATTAGCCTTGTTAAAATCCCCAGCTACAATGAATGCAGCCTCCGGATAAATGGATTCCAGTTTGCACAGAGTCAAATAAAGTTTGTTCAGAGTTTGTTGAGCAAAGTTTGTTGAGCCATCGATGTGTCTGCTTGGGGGGGAATATATACGGCTGTGATTATAATCTAAGAGAATTCCCTTGGTTAGATAATGCGGTCGACATTTGATTGTGAGGAATTCTAAATCAGGTGAACAGAAGGACTTGAGTTCCTGTATGTTGTTATGATCACACCACGTTACGTTAACCATGAAGCATACGCCCCCGCCCCTCTTCTTACCAGAAAGATGTTTGTTTCTGTCTGCATCGCGCGTGGAGAAACCAGCTGGCTGCACCGACTCCGATAGCATCTCTCCAGTAAGCCTCCCCAGCACGGGACGTCCTGTGCCGGTTCCCCGCACTGCCCGGAAGAGAGTGTCATCAGTCCGGTGAAACCTGTGCCGGCTCCATGCACCCGGCCTCCAGTGCGCCTCCCCAGTCCGGTACGCCCTGTGCCGGCTCCCCGCACTCGCCCTGAAGAGCGTGTCATGGGTCCGGTGAAACCTGTGCCGGCTCCACGCACCAGGCCTCCAGTGCGCCTCTCCAGTCCGGTACGCCCTGTGCCGGCTCCCCGCACTCGCCCTGAAGAGCGTGTCATGGGTCCGGTGAAACCTGTGCCGGCTCCACGCACCATGCCTCCAGTGCACCTCCCCAGACCGGTACGTCCTGTGCCGGCTCCCCGCACTCACCCTGAAGAGTGTGTCACCAGCCCCGAGTCTCCAGCGACGGTCTATAGCCCGGAACCTCCAGCGACGGTTCACAGTCCAGAGCTTCCAGCGACGGTTCACAGTCCAGAGCTTCCAGCGACGGTCCATGGCCCGGAGCTTCCAGTGACGGTCCACGGCCCGGAGCTTCCTGCATCGGTGCCCAGTCCAGGCATGGCGTCCAGTCCCGTTCAATGGCCGGAGCCTTCCACTGCGCAAGTGCTCTGTCCAGGCACGGCATCCAGTCCCGCTCCATGGCCTGAGCCCTCCTCTGCGCCAGTGCTCAGTCCAGGCACAGCGTCCAGTCCCGCTCCATGGCCGGAGCCTTCCTCTGCGCCGGTGCTCAGTCCAGGCACAGCGTCCAGTCCCGCTCCATGGCCTGAGCCTTCTTCTGCGCCCGTGCTCAGTCCAGGCACAGCGTCCAGTCCCGCTCCATGGCCTGAGCCTTCCTCTGCGCCGGTGCTCAGTCCAGGCACGGCATCCAGTCCCGCTCCATGGCCGGAGCCTTCCTCTGCGCCGGTGCCCAGTCCAGGCATGGCGTCCAGTCCCGCTCCATGGCCGGATCCTTCCTCTGCGCCAGTGCTCAGTCCAGGCACGTTGTCCAGTCCTGATCCATGGCCGGAGCCTTCCTCTGAGACGGTGCTCAGTCCAGGCACGTTGTCCAGTCCCGCTCCATGGCCAGAGCCTTCCTCTGCTCCGGTGCCCAGTGCCCAGTCTGCGAACGGTCCACTCATTTATAACAAACGTGACACTGAGAGACAAGACAAAAAGGGCCTTCTATGCCATCAAAAGGAACATAACATTCAACATACCAATTAGAATCTGGCTAAAAATACTTGAATAATTTATAGAACCCATTGCCCTTTATGGTTGTGAGGTCTGGGGTCCGCTCACCAACCAAGAATTCACAAAATGGGACAAGCACCAAATTGAGACTCTGCATGCAGAATTCTGCAAAAAATATCCCCTGTGTACATAATATGATATCTGAAATGTCTTTCTTCTTTTGGAACTTTGTGAGTGTAATGTTTACTGTTCATTTTGTATTGTTTATTTCACTATTTCACTTGCTTTGGCAATGTAAATATATGTTTCCCATGCCAATAAAGCCCTTAAATTGAAATGGAATTGAGAGGGAGAGAAGGTGTGAGTATACAGTACATATAGCTAGCCTCCTTTCTAAACTTTAGCTGGCTGTAGTCTGTCAAAAATCCCCCCACTGACTTACAGTTGCGCTTGACTAATGAAATATTGACAAATAAGTACTTGAAGTTTAAGGCTGTTATTTTCTGCAGGTTCAAGGAACTGTTACGGGGTCGCCAGTTGCGCCTAATTATGCTAATTTGTTTATGGGGAAATTTGAGTTGGACTTTGTATACAATAACAATCCCCATTCTAGGTTTATGAAAGTGTTTTTGAGACATTTCCTTAATTTGGTCAGGTGACTTGCAGGAATTCTATGCATTGGGAAAGTTCAGACCACTTACCTTTTTCCACATTTAGTTACTTTACAGCCTTACTATAAAAATGATTAAATTATATGTTTTCCTCATCAATCTACACACAATACACCATAATAACAAAGCAAAAACAGGTTTTTAGAACATTTTGCAAACGTATTACATTTTTTAAAACAGAAATACCTTATTTACATAAGTATTTAGTCACTGCTATGAGACTCGAAATTGAGCTCAGGTGCATCCTGTTTCCATTGATCATTCTTGAGATGTTTCTACAACTTGATTGTAGTCCATCTGTGGTAAATTCAATTGATTGGACATGATTTGGAAAGGCACACACCTGTCTATATAATGTCCCACAGTTGACAGTGCATATCAGAGCAAAAACCAAGCCATGAGGTCGAAGGAACTGTCCATAGAGCTCCGAGACATGATTGTGCTGTTTGGAGTTTGCCAAAAGGCACCTAACGGACTCAGTCCATGAGAAACAAGATTATCTGGTCTGATGAAACCAAGATTGAACTCTTTGGCCTGAATGCCAAGCGTCACATCTGGAGGAAACCTGACACCATCCCTACGGTGAAGCATGGTGGTGGCAGCATCATGCTGTTGGAATGTTTATCAGAGGCACAGACTGAGAGACTAGTCAGGATAGAGGGAAAAATTAACAGAGCAAAGTACAGAGAGATCCTTGATGAAAACCTTCTCCAGAGCGCTGAGGACCTCAGACTGGGGCGAAGGTTCCAACAGGACAAAGACCCTAAGCACACAGCCAAGACAGTGCAGGAGTGGCTTTGGGATAAGTCTCTGAATGTCCTTGAGTGGCCCTGCCAGAGCACAGACCTGAACCCAATCTAACATCTCTGGAGAGAGCTGAAAATAGCTGTGCAGCGACGCTCCCTATCCAACCTGACAAAGCTAGAGAGGATCTGCAGAGAAGAATGGGAGAAACTCCCCAAATACAGGTGTGCCAAGCTTGTAGCGTCATACCCAAGATGAATCGAGGCTGTAATCACTGCCTAACAAAGTACTGAGTAAAGGGTCTGAATACTTATGTAAATGTGATATATTTTTTAAAATGTTTTAATACATTTGCAAACATTTCTAAAAACCTGTTTTTGCATTGTCATTATGGGGTATTGTGTATAGATTGATGAGGGGGAAAAAACAATTGAATCCATTGTAGAATAAGGCTGTAACGTACAAAATGTTGGCAACGTCAAGAGGTCTGAATACATTCCGAATGCACTGCAAATAAATTCCAGGGTGTGGACCATTAAATTCACGTTGGTATCCAATAAAGATCATGTTTCCTTTTTGGATGTTTTGTTTAAGAAAGATGGCAACGGCCTGCACACTGAGGAGCATAGAAAAGAAACAGATAGAAATACCTTTCTTAATTTCAGTAGTTATCATACACTTTCATAAATACAATTATTGACCATATAGCCAACTCCTTCACATTAGGCACATTTGTGATTCTGATTTAACATGTAATGTACTGTACATGCCAAATATTTATGTGAAGAATTCAAAACAAGAGGGTATAAAGAAGAATTATAGGACAATTGCCTTAAAACGGTAAGAGAAACTGAGTGGAATCTATTACTGCAACCACGTCAAAATAATTAATTCTCCTCCCTCTACAACGTTGGTGTCCACCCACCTACAGTCCCATTTCAAGGTTGATCGGGAAGTGGTCAATAGACATTGGCACATATTACACAGCGTCTCCAGCTTTGGAAAATAATTTGAATCCCCCCAAAGGTTTTGCTATAAAATGTACGGGATTGCTTAGTATGGTCAGATTTGCCTAAGAAAAAAGTATTGCATATCATTACTGATGGTATTTTCCCTTGTCACAACTGTGTCCACTGTTATGCCATGATCAGAGGGAACTCTCTTATCCATCCCCATTCGTGTGAGGATAAAGGTTTGAGGTAGAATAACATGTAACATCAAATATGTTGTATTTCTCCTGTAACTTGTATTATGTGGGTAAGAACAAACGTGAACTTAAGACGAGGATTTGTGAGCATAAGCGCTCCATTCACAACCATGATGAAAATATACTGTACCTGTTGCGAAGCATTTCAACAGCCATAATCGTAAACTACGTGCCTTACGTTATATGGGCATTGAAATGGTGAGTGCACCATATCAATGCACCACATAGGGGAGGAAGTAGGGATAAATGACTTCTCCATTTAGGCCCCAGTATCCCTAAATGAGGAATGTTCCTTTTCTTGTTTTATGTTGAAGGCTATAAATATGTAGGCCGAAAACACACTCCTATAGGCTGCGATGACATCACCATGGATCTTTATTGTGTGTTTGTGTATATATATTGTGTTTCCCACACAGCTCCCTCTGCTGGGATCTCATGATTGGGCTAATACTGACTTTGTGAATCTATAATTGTGTGGCCTGTATTGTTGTCGTAACATTGCTTCAATAAAAATATGTTATTTTAAGTTTATTCACCAGAGCGCTGTCCTATTTTTGTTCATATCAATACCTTGGATCGGGAGTCCAGGTTTCTCTTTTAAAGTTTTCAGATGGCTCCATTGACCTGTCACTCTTCTTGTTGAGACAGCTTGGAGCAGGAGACGTCACTCTCGCCTGCTTGACACTGTAATTCATACAGAAATTATCTTATCCTCGGCACATTAATATTATCATTGAAGTGAAAGAAGATTAAACACATAATTCTCAACTTCTCATATAGCTCTAGTCTAAGTACGCTATCTGTCTGCAGTCTGAATAAGCCTTTATTAACGATCACCGTATATCAAGGGTCCGGATTTCTCTTTTAAAGTTTTCTGGTGGCTCCATTGACCAGTCACTCTTCATAGACAGACAGCTGGGAGCAGGTGACTCTACTCTCTCCTGTTTGAACCTATATGAAATAATAAAACCCAATTTACAGTGTAAATATCAAGAGGCTCTGCATCCTACCATTACAAAATGAAATAGTGAATAATATATTTATTCATTCAGAATATGTTTTTCTGAGCACACACATACATTTAGATAGTATAGTGTATTGTGCAACCTTAGATCAGGTGGACCAACTTTTTCTTTAAAATGTATGGGTGGATCCATTGACCTGTCACTCTTCATAGACAGACAGCTAGGAGCAGGATATGTAACTCTCTCCTGCTTGACACTACACATTATATAAAATATAAAATAAGTCAATGTTTCACATGGTGATATGCTTTCTAATGTTTTATTTTGAGCCAGTGAGGTGGTTTGTAAAAATATGATTTTGTATGAAGTTTGTACTTAGAATAGCAGAGTGAAACATAACCTTGGTTAGTGTTTATCCCTAGACTCCACCTCTCTCTGACTCACCTCCTGCTCAGGACTCCAGGGTCTCCCTCAGGCTCCATACAGTCTAATGTCTGTTTAAGACTCTTGACTGCTCAGACAGATCTCTCACTCAGAAAACCTATCCAGTAAACATAAACAGTTATGTCTATATACAGGACAATATAAAGCTCTATCTATAAGTAGTTTCATACAGCATTGCATCTTAGTAATCATGCATTATGTCACCCTTTATAAAGCAGTTATTTTTTATTGACTAAATGTTAAGTCACGTTTGGGTATGGACCCTATAGTAAACTGTTATGTCACCCTTTACAGATTCTACAGTTTAACACAAGCTCATAGATGACTTGTGAATCATCTCTGTAGTGCTTAAAGACTTTATATATTTTATATAAAGCCTTTATAAGTTGTAGTTAGTTTAAAGAGGGACCCTGCGGTCTTACCTGATCACACAAAACATCTGTTGTAGGGATATTCTGTAGGCTTCGTGTTCATGTTTTCAACCTCTCTGCAAAAGAGAACCCATTGTCAAACAGGAAAAGGCTGGCTGCTCAAAGCAACAAAACTTTTTTTTATTCAATATTTATATATATTTTTAGAATTCTTTACTTCTACTGATATATCATTGTGATTAGCCAGGTTTCAATTCAGTTTGCGACAGATTTTCATGAGTATGTTCTAAAATCTGCACAAAGCAATCTGCACATTTTCCCACAAGAGATGTTTCCATCAAACGTACTTTTTGCGGATAAAAGACTGTGCGTGATGACGTAGTACATAAAAATAACTTGTTCAGTTAAATGACCATGTACACAGTTAAAAATACAAGTTAAATGGGTTTTCATCGCATCTTCAACTCTACTGCTGGTTGTCACAAAAACAGTTGAGTTATATCCTCCTGAGACCCAGAAATGAATTTTGTCCTCTCTAGTGGACATCAGTTCTTGGTCTGTATCTCTGAGGTCATACAAGCCACTGCATTAAGTCTTTTTATCCCTTTGAGAGGACATTCTGGGATTTTCAACAATAACACGTGTGGGGGTGTGACCTTGACAACTTTATCTTCCTGGTTCTTAAAAATTAGAACATTTTAAGGAAATGTAAAAGAAGTGTGTGTAATTACTAATTATATTTTTCTGTGATTTTGATATTCAAATTGTTCCTAGTGAGTAAATATCTTGTTTATCAAGAAATTACACCTTACGCCACAACTATGTTTACGCCACAACTATGTTTTTCACCTACTGTACTTTTTTCATATTTGCATCCTAAAGACCACGACAGAGGACAATTTTGCACTTACAATAAAATATCAATAAAAACAATTCTAAATAAATTAATGGTAATTAGTTTTTTTCACCCCAAAACACGTGTTATGTAAAAAATAAACACCTTTTTGGGGGGGTGGGGGGTCTTAAAAGATATGGCAAATGTGCCCACTCTGGTCTTGGCACGAGTGCTCTAGCCAACAGCTCGCAGAAACGGGCCTACAGTGCAGGTGGGCTACCAGCGCTATGAGATCATTATAAACTCAACATAAGCTGAAATAATACATCCCAGAAATGTTCCATACACACACATAGCGCCTTTCTCTCAAATGCTGTGCACACATTTGTTTACAGCCTTGTTAGTGAGCATTTCTCCTTTGCCAAGATAATTCATCCACCTGACAGGTGTGGCATATCAAGAACTTGATTAAACAGCAGGATCATTACACAGGTGCACCTTGTGCTGGGGACAATAAAAGGCCACTTTAAAATGTGCAGTTTTGTCGCACAATAATGAGGAGAACTTCTGGCTGTAATAAAGCCTTTTTGTGGGGAAAAATTCATTCTGATTGGCTGGGCCTGGCTCATCAGTGGGCGGGCCTGGCTGCCAAGTGGTTGGGCATATTGCCCTCCAAGACCCACCCATGGTTTTACCCCTGCCCAATCATGTGAAATCCACAGATTAGGGCCTAATGAATTTCAATTGACTGATTTCCGTATGATCTGTTACTCAGTAAAATCTTAGAAATTGTTGCATGTTGCATTTATATTTTTGTTCAGTGTATATAAATATTTGCGCATAAAGGCGTTTCCACCGCAATTTCTCGCATCATACATTTTACCGAAACAAAAAGGTCTCACCTTGTCAAACGAACAAATTGCCTGTCTGAATTTATAAAATTGAACCGGCATTATATGTTTCTATCAGCCCGCTCGTCCGGTCGTTAGATGGAAACCTGGTTATTTAGATCTAAGTTGTAGCGCCTTTAGAAAAATGTATTTCCTCATAACCTTGAAGGCCTAGCTAGTATACTGAAACCCCCTTCATCTCCTGAAAAATACAGACTGCAGCCCAAAATGGACTCTACTATGACTGTCATTCATAGCCACTTTACACATATCGGATACATAAATTGTCATTTCAATAGTATTTATCTACCAGAACTTTATCAGAACAATTAAATACGTAGCAGGTTACATAACCTAGGCCAACACTCTATTTATTAACACATGGTGGTTACTGCACATGTGTTTCATGAAAGATAATAATAATGCAAATTGTTTCTATAACACTTTAAATAATTAAATAAAACATGAAATGAGATTATTGCATTTTATTTACCAATCTCTGCAAACATCTGGAACAGGAGTATCGAACTGCAAGCCCTCAAGAATTGCGTGTAACTTTACTTTTACTTTCATTTCGACAGTAAGATCACGAGGTCCAATTCTGCATACTGCTCTATTCCTGGGAAGTAGTACATTGGCGCGGTCTAGTGGCTGAAAACTGAACAATGTGTTTTGAGATGGTTTTGAACAAAACATTTAAATTAAGCATTGACAATCTGTTTGCTTATTCTCTCTCTCTCTCTCTCTCTCTCTCTCTCTCTCTCTCTCTCGCAACTCTCTCTCTCTCGTACTCTCGGTCTGTGATGAAGCCAAGGACTCGTCTTCTCCTCTCATTTATCTACACCAATCTGAAAAAACAGGCTAGATAAAAAAGGAAGGAGGTGCAGATGCAAGGATTTTACGTTAGACTATTGAGACTCACCCCTTGAAGAGTTTGGTGTGTGTGTGTGTGTTGTAATTAGTGAGAGTTGTCTTCTGGCTCATGCTGTGTACAAGAGGCCGTCTGCAAACAGATATTCTTAGAGCCTGAGGGTATCATAACAGGATATGATATGGAGAATAATCACCAAGTAAGGAATCTTGTAGAGTTTGACCCCGTCTGTGTCACATTGTGTTAGTGTGTGCTCCACTATGTTGGCAAGACAACAAACCACAGGAAAGACGGTTGTTTAACGTTAAGCCATGTTAGGATTTTGAAAGTCATGTACAGCTGACATTAGGATGGTAATTCAAAATATAGGGATAACTTCTAGACCGTAAGGAGTCCTACACTTAGAATAGTAACACATTAGTCCTGGTCCTATGGAAGATTCACTGCACATGATGTGTACAGTAAGTAATGCCATCGATTTTGGTAGTGTTTACTTCTGTGTGTGAGTGTGTGTGTGTCATGCTCTCTCAGGACAAAAGCAATACTGTGTCATCAGCCATCAGCAGCACACACACACACACACACACACACACACACACACACACACACACACACACACACACACCACCAGCACCACGACGGGTGAATTAGCTTTCACCTACAGATGAAGGATCTTCATTTTGCATTGCAGTAAGGTTTTCCTGCAACATGGTGATCAAATAAACATCCCACATTTGTATTCAGCTCTGAGTTCTTTATCACAGTGTAGATGAAGGTCATTTATATTTGAGGAGAGAAGATGACGAGTGGAAGCTGCATCAGAGTATTGAGATTCAGCCCTCTGACTGCAGGCCTGACTGTCTGACTCACTAAGCCTCCTCTGCCTGATCTGAAGGAACAATATCCTTAATGTATCAAATTGCTACAATAATACCACCATAGAAACAGAATCTCATTCTTGTTCTGTGAATACTGCTAGTGTATTAGCTACACATCTGTAACAGCACAGAAGAAATGTCTCAACATCGATAAAGTTCAATGCAGATCCATAGATTACATAGATATACAGCTCGTTCTATGATGTAGACCTACTTGTCTACTCTAGGCTATTTATGCATGATGAAATCATTGTCATCACATATTCTAAATATTTATATCTAGATAAAGAAATGGGAGCTCTGCACATGGAATATAGTTGCTTCCCAGTGCTTCATTACCACACACAAAAAGACAATATAGAAAGACAATCTAGGGAAGGTATTTAATTTTAAAAATGTATTTAAAAAAAAAAAAATCGTACTATACTGAACAAAAAATAGAAATGCAACATGTAAAGTGCTGGTCTCATGTTCCATGAACTGAAATAAAAGATCCCAGAAATGTTGTATATGCACAAAAAGCTTATTTCTCTCAAATGTTGTGAACATATTTGTTTACATACCTGTTAGTGAGTATTTCTCCTTTACCAAGATATTCCATCCACCTGACAGGGGTGGCATGTCAAGAAGCTCACTAAAAAGCATGCACATTACATAGATGCACCTTGTGCTGGGTACAATAAAAATACACTAAAATGTGCAGTTGTGTCACACAACACAATGCTACAGATGTAATAAGTTGAGGGAGCGTGCAATTGGCATGCTGAATGCAGAAATGTCCACCAGAGCTGTTGTCAGACAATGTAATGCTAATTTCTCTACCATAAACTGCATCCAACATCGTATTTGGGAATCTTGCAGTACATCTAACCAGCCTCACAACTGCAGACCACATTTAACCACGTCAGCCCAGGACCTCCACATCCGGCATCTTCACCTGCGGGATCGTCTGAGACCAGCCACCTGGACAGCTGATGAAACTGTGGATTTGCACAACCGAAGAATTTCTGCACAAACTGTCAGACATTGTCTCAGGAAGCTCATCTGCGAGCTTGTCATCCTCACCAGAGTCTTGACATGACTGCAGTTCAGCACCATAACAGTCTTCAATGGGCAAATGCTCACCTTCAATGGCCACTGGCACGCTAGAGACGTGTGCTCTTCACGGATGAATCCCGGTTTCAACTGTACCAGGCAGATGGAAGACAGCGTGTATGGTGTCATGTGGGCAGGCAGTTTGCTGATGTCAACATTGTGAACAGAGTGCCCCATGGTGGTGGTGGGGTCATAGTATGGCCAGGCATAAACTATGGACAACGAACACAATTGCATTTTATTGATAGCAATTTGAATGCACAGAGATACCGTGACGAGATCCTGAGGCCCAATGTCGTGCCATTATTCCGCCGCCATCACCTCATGTTTCAGCATGATAATGTATCGCCACATATCGCAAGGATCTGTACACAATTCCTGGAGCTGAAAATGTCTCAGTTCTTCCATGGCCTGCATACTCACCAGACATGTCACAAATTGAGCTGTTTGGGAGACTCTGAATTCGACGTGTACGACAGCATGTTCCAGTTCCTGCCAATATCCAGTAACTTTGCACAGCCAATGAAGAGGAGTGGGACAACATTCCACAGGCCACAATCAACGGCCTGATCAACTCTATGAGAAGGAGATGTGTCTTGCTGCATGAGGCAAATGGGGTCACACAATCTGATCGTTTCGGATCCACATCCCTACCTTTCTTTTTAAGGGATCTGTGACCAACAGATGCATATCTGTATTCCCAGTCATGTGAAATCCATAATTAGGGCCTCATTTATTTATTTCAATTGACTGATGTCCTTATAGGAACTGTAAAATCTTTGAAATTGTTGAATGTGGCGTTTATATTTTTGTTCAGTGTACTTGCAATGGACCTTTGCAAACACTAATGTGCAGTCATGTCATATTCTCCAGAATGCACCAAAAGCCTTCCCTTGTAGGGGGTTGGGATTCCCTAACCACCCGCTGTTATGCCAGAGACACAAAGCAAGATATGACAGCGGCTGTTGGAATTGTTTTAACACTGTTAATAATTGACTATGTTTCGACCAACTGTTTCGACCAGCTCTTATACTGATTGACAGCACATCATCGATATCGAAGCATTTTTCCCAAACCCCACGTATCTCTGGAAGATCAATGAACGCCTGCGTATTCGTCACACTGGTGCGTGATCCCCAAACCTGGAGCGTCATCAACATAGCAATTATAAACTAGAGCGGGTATATTGTCTCTGACCGAATGGGGACATTTGCCATGAAATATTTTTCAGACATTTTAACATATTTACAGATAGGGTAATTAAATAAGATTAAATATTGCGACAATTAGAAATTATAACTACATACGCTAGTCTCGTTCACAATCTAGACATGATATGTCTATGGTATGCAGTCGTGCCTTCGGATCACCGTGAACGCGCATGTCATGTTCGCTGCAGATATTCTTCCTTCAGCGAAGCGCTGCCTGTAAGAATCCAGACGCTGTGTGTTTGGACACTGACAGCGAAGGCAGCGTATTTCACATACATGTACACAACCTGCTATTTGATTCAAACCGACTAAAGATTATCCTCCTCGGCGTTTTAGCGGACATTCGGAGAAACAAAAAACAAGCCGCTGGCAGACAGACTACAGACGGATGCAATTCCCAGCAGCAGTGGCGAGTTAGATGGAGAAACAGAGGGTGGACGAGTCGCTGTCGTAAATAATTAAATATCCAGGCATCTGTTGAAGCTAAAAGAAGGGGAAAATGCATCTCCACCAGGTGCTAACGGGAGCTGTGAACCCCGGTGACTGCTGCTATTCTGTGGGGAGCGTCAACGACATTCCTTTCACCGTAGGTTTTATTTTGATATTGAACTGATCTGACGCTGTTTGGGAGACGGTTATTAGCTACCTAGCTGTCAGCGATAGCATCCTTGCTAACTAACCAGCGCTAGATAGCATCTTGGCTAGCCATGTACAGACAGAGCGCTAACAAGATTCACAGAGTCGTCTGCATGAAGTTCACGGATATATTCGCGGGTAACGTTGAGTCAGGTCTGTGAGGCTGCCAATCCACCACATCATTCATTCGCTCTGACATTAACGTTCGGCATTAGCCAGCTAACCGTGGGTGTTCAAGGTTATCCTACGGTGTTCGCAGAGGATATAGACCCAGAGCTAATGTTCTGTTTATTTGCTTTGGTCCTAAGACGGAAAGCCTGTCAGATGACCTTTATGATGCTGCGTGTTACAAGGGTCGACAGGGGAATTCCTTTGATGTTTTTACGCAATCTCACATGTAACATCGATAATAATGCAGTTTTCTTTCCAGCATCCAAACTATACATTGAATGATATGATTGAAACGCCACACCTATCCCCGGGCTAGGGCTTGGTGTGTGTGTGTGGTGAGCGAGACTAGCTAACATTGGCGTCAGTGTGTTTCATGTATCATTAGCTCGAGCGGCTGTCAAGCTAGCATCAGCTGTGCAGGCGGTGACGTAGACAGCTAGTTGGCATCCTTTCAGAGGTTGCGTGTTATTCTGTGTGCATCATATCGCATTTACTATCCATCTACTATCCATATGAATAATATGATAGTCATTTGGATATATAGTAGTTAGTCAGTGTGCATTTTCTCATTTGATGTTGGTCACCCTCAAAAATACCCCCCCCCATGTTCATAGGATCCCCTTACAAACAGGCCCTCCAAATTAAATCAATGGTTCCTTATTTTGTTCATTAAACAGACCAGACACACCAACCCGATCAGTCAACACACACACACATTTTATTGTAAGAATATAATGGAATACATTTTTTAAAAAGTGATATTTTGAAACCGAGCCCAAGCCCATGCTGTTTTCATCTGCGTTTCATGTTTTGCCTACTATCACTCCTTTGTTAGGGAGCAGGCGTAGGGTCTTAACTTTGTCATGATATTGATAATAGCAATCCTATTTTCGTGTGAGTCCGTGTTCATATTTGACAACCTCTGCAGGCTTTTGGAGTTGCCTATACCGGATTGAGCTAAATACTAGCCCTACTGTTGATCTAGGTTACATCATAAACGGGGTGCTTCGAGCCCTGAAAGCTGATTGGCTGACAGCCGAATACCACGGGTATGACAAAACATATATATTTTTTACTGCTCTAATTAAGTTGGGGCTTTGTGGAATATGGCCAATATACCACGGCTAAGGGTTGTATCCAGGCACTCCGCTTTACGTTGTGCATAAGAACAGTCCTTAGCTGTGGTATATTGGCCCCCTCAGTTCTTATTGCTTAAATATAGCATGCTAAATGTTTCAGATCAGTGATAGACAAGGAAACAAAGATATTCCACCTCCACTTGTTTTCCCAGCCAGAGAATGAACCATTCTGTATACAGACAGAGAGATTCAGTGAAACAGAATCACATTGATGGATTAAGACCCAGTCTTTTGGTCTGGGGTCAAGTGAAGAGCAAAATCATCCACTTGTTAAGATACATAACATGCTGTCACAATGTTCTGATCAGTGATGATGAATGAGCCAGCTAGACAAGATGATCACGAGCAGCACTCACTGCAATTTAGCTAACATTTCCACAGCCTAATTGTAGCCCAACCAATATCCAAACGGAGATTCAGTGAAAATAATAATTGATTTATCAAGTCCCCACGCTTGTTTCAAAGCAGCGTGAAACAGTGCTGAAATAGTTGACCAAATGTATTATAACAATTAGATGACTTTGGGAGTTTCAGTAAGCAACAATTTGATGCCTTCAATTGCATTAGCCTACTTTATTCCAATATTTTGTCATTCAGTGATATTTATGTATTTATTCCCACAGTAATTGTTTCTGGATCCATCCAGTTGTCATGAAGAAAACAGTGCATGTGGTGGGCTAGCCTATGTAATGTAACATGCCTCGCAGAGTTTACAACTGGCAGGACAGGAGGTCAATCAAACTCAACCAAAACAATATATCCAACTTGGACTTAAGTAATCCATTGTGGGACTATTACAATTACATCAGTCATGAAGAATTTGAGGAATGTCCACTTTGTTAGATCAGATTTGTTGAATGTGCACCAGTCTGGTCAATGGAACAGTCTGTATCCATTGGCACCTTTACCGGATTAATAGTAGTGAAGGGCGCTGCCTAGCAACCATCAAGAGCTTAGTGCCTCAGCATGATGCATATACAGTACTAAGCCGTAGGCAGAACTTTACCTCAATCATGACCAGGTCGGTTGGCGGAAATAAAAGCATAGGCTTTGTTGCTTGCAGTACCTTTCATATAAAGGAAAGTAGACAAAAAGTTGTCTGGATGCTAAAGTTAGCGGGAAAACGTCTTGGTTTGAAAGGTGTATTAGTGTCCTGTCTGACTATCCTGGTTTGAAAGGTGTATTAGTGTCCTGTCTGACTATCCTGGTTTGAAAGGTGTATTAGTGTCCTGTCTGACTATCCTGGTTTGAAAGGTGTATTAGTGTCCTGTCTGACTATCCTGGTTTGAAAGGTGTATTAGTGCCCTGTCTGACTATCCTGGTTTGAAAGGTGTATTAGTGTCCTGTCTGACTATCCTGGTTTGAAAGGTGTATTAGTGTCCTGCCTGACTATCCTGGTTTGAAAGGTGTGTTAGTGTCCTGTCTGACTATCCTGGTTTGAAAGGTGTGTTAGTGTCATGTCTGACTATCCTGGTTTGAAAGGTGTATTAGTGTCCTGTCTGACTATCCTGGTTTGAAAGGTGTGTTAGTGTCCTGTCTGACTATCCTGGTTTGAAAGGTGTATTAGTGTCCTGCCTGACTATCCTGGTTTGAAAGGTGTATTAGTGTCCTGTCTGACTATCCTGGTTTGAAAGGTGTATTAGTGTCCTGCCTGACTATCCTGGTTTGAAAGGTGTATTAGTGTCCTGTCTGACTATCCTGGTTTGAAAGGTGTATTAGTGTCTTGTCTGACTATCCTGGTTTCAAAGGTGTATTAGTGTCCTGTCTGACTATCCTGGTTTGAAAGGTGTATTAGTGTCCTGCCTGACTATCCTGGTTTGAAAGGTGTATTAGTGTCCTGCCTGACTATCCTGGTTTGAAAGGTGTGTTAGTGTCCTGTCTGACTATCCTGGTTTGAAAGGTGTATTAGTGTCCTGCCTGACTATCCTGGTTTGAAAGGTGTATTAGTGTCCTGTCTGACTATCCTGGTTTGAAAGGTGTATTAGTGTCCTGCCTGACTATCCTGGTTTGAAAGGTGTATTAGTGTCCTGCCTGACTATCCTGGTTTGAAAGGTGTGTTAGTGTCATGTCTGACTATCCTGGTTTGAAAGGTGTGTTAGTGTCATGTGACTATCCTGGTTTGAAAGGTGTGTTAGTGTCATGTCTGACTATCCTGGTTTGAAAGGTGTGTTAGTGTCATGTCTGACTATCCTGGTTTGAAAGGTGTGTTAGTGTCCTGCCTGACTATCCTGGTTTGAAAGGTGTGTTAGTGTCATGTGACTATCCTGGTTTGAAAGGTGTGTTAGTGTCATGTCTGACTATCCTGGTTTGAAAGGTGTGTTAGTGTCCTGCCTGACTATCCTGGTTTGAAAGGTGTGTTAGTGTCATGTGACTATCCTGGTTTGAAAGGTGTGTTAGTGTCATGTGACTATCCTGGTTTGAAAGGTGTATTAGTGTCATGTGACTATCCTGGTTTGAAAGGTGTGTTAGTGTCATGTGACTATCCTGGTTTGAAAGGTGTGTTAGTGTCCTGCCTGACTATCCTGGTTTGAAAGGTGTGTTAGTGTCATGTGACTATCCTGGTTTGAAAGGTGTGTTAGTGTCATGTGACTATCCTGGTTTGAAAGGTGTATTAGTGTCATGTGACTATCCTGGTTTGAAAGGTGTATTAGTGTCATGTGACTATCCTGGTTTGAAAGGTGTATTAGTGTCCTGTCTGACTATCCTGGTTTGAAAGGTGTGTTAGTGTCATGTCTGACTATCCTGGTTTGAAAGGTGTGTTAGTGTCATGTGACTATCCTGGTTTGAAAGGTGTGTTAGTGTCATGTGACTATCCTGGTTTGAAAGGTGTGTTAGTGTCATGTGACTATCCTGGTTTGAAAGGTGTATTAGTGTCATGTGACTATCCTGGTTTGAAAGGTGTATTAGTGTCATGTGACTATCCTGGTTTGAAAGGTGTGTTAGTGTCATGTGACTATCCTGGTTTGAAAGGTGTATTAGTGTCATGTGACTATCCTGGTTTGAAAGGTGTGTTAGTGTCATGTGACTATCCTGGTTTGAAAGGTGTGTTAGTGTCATGTCTGACTATCCTGGTTTGAAAGGTGTGTTAGTGTCATGTGACTATCCTGGTTTGAAAGGTGTGTTAGTGTCATGTGACTATCCTGGTTTGGAAGGTGTGTTAGTGTCATGTGACTATCCTGGTTTGAAAGGTGTGTTAGTGTCATGTGACTATCCTGGTTTGAAAGGTGTGTTAGTGTCATGTGACTATCCTGGTTTGGAAGGTGTGTTAGTGTCATGTGACTATCCTGGTTTGGAAGGTGTGTTAGTGTCATGTGACTATCCTGGTTTGAAAGGTGTGTTAGTGTCATGTGACTATCCTGGTTTGAAAGGTGTATTAGTGTCATGTCTGACTATCCTGGTTTGAAAGGTGTGTTAGTGTCATGTCTGACTATCCTGGTTTGAAAGGTGTATTAGTGTCCTGTCTGACTATCCTGGTTTGAAAGGTGTGTTAGTGTCATGTGACTATCCTGGTTTGGAAGGTGTGTTAGTGTCATGTGACTATCCTGGTTTGAAAGGTGTGTTAGTGTCATGTGACTATCCTGGTTTGAAAGGTGTATTAGTGTCCTGTCTGACTATCCTGGTTTGAAAGGTGTATTAGTGTCATGTGACTATCCTGGTTTGAAAGGTGTGTTAGTGTCATGTGACTATCCTGGTTTGAAAGGTGTGTTAGTGTCATGTGACTATCCTGGTTTGAAAGGTGTGTTAGTGTCCTGTCTGACTATCCTGGTTTGAAAGGTGTGTTAGTGTCATGTGACTATCCTGGTTTGGAAGGTGTATTAGTGTCATGTGACTATCCTGGTTTGAAAGGTGTATTAGTGTCCTGTCTGACTATCCTGGTTTGAAAGGTGTATTAGTGTCATGTGACTATCCTGGTTTGCTGCCAGCCCGACAGAGCGGGAAGTTACTTTGGTCTATTGATTAATACACGAGTGATGTTTACGTTCTCTGTCTTGAAATTCCTTTTTGTAGCCTGTGTCTGTGTTTGTGTAATAGATTGCCTATCCCTCTGTGAGTGAGTGAGTGAGCATATGGAACTATTCTCTGTATGACTGTGTAACAGAGTAGCAGGCTATCTGAAGTACAATAATGATATGATCATAGAAATCCCATTAGAAGTGGGCCTATTATATGGATATGATGACCTGTAAGAATTGACCATCTGCTGACAGTAGCCTGAATGGCTTTTGGCCTTAGCTCTCACACACAGCTAGCTTAACAGTGAAGTCTATCTGATACTATCCTACACATAGTTAGTCTAACAGTGAAGTCTATCTGATACTATCCTACACACAGCTAGTCTAACAGTGAAGTCACTACACATACTGAGCTGCAGCATCTCAGAGCTGACGAGAGGGAACGGCCTAAGCAGGATTTGAACCAGTAACCCATACAGTGCCAGGGTAAGCTGTTCACAAGCTGCTGCGCCACAAAGCGCCAGACCCCCTGTCAGAGACGGTAGTACATCACATACTGTAGTTATATGGGGAGGCTACAGTACCTGTAGTGGTACAGTCTCCGGGTGTGTTATTAGGTCGGTTTCACTGTGTCCTATGGGTGATATCTTGGGCCTCCAGGAAATTAGCTTTAAAACTGCAATATTTTCTGTAAGCCTCATGACAAAATGTGTAGAATAGCATTATAAAACTGCAAATGTTTCTCTCTGCACCATGGCAAAAATGTGTTGAAATGCAGGAAGGGGAGCGGAGGTTAGTGCCCTGGAGGTCAGTGCTATGTGCGGTACACGAGTTTAAAGTTTGGGAAGCAAATTTTAACCAAAAAAATTATTCTTTAATGATAAAGCATTTCATGCATCACATTTGCAGACTTTTGTAAAGAAGCCTATTATTCATAATGTGATGAGTAGATTAGATAGTCATCATTTAGGCTAATAATATAACTCTTTTCACAAAATAGACCGTTCAGTGGGCTTTAGGCTGTATCAGATACATTTGTTCTTTCTTTGCACGGGAAAAATGTTGCCTTTTTATAAACACATTTCATGCAGTTGTACTAAACGTTATATTACTGGAGACATTAGGGTCATCTTTTTTAATATGACTGACATTACAGGGTAGAATACTCGGCTGACTGACAAATCAGATCAATAAAAACGACGTTGTCTCATCCATATAATAGGCCTACGAGAAGGGAGACCCAAATAACCTACAATATGACATCCAACCTGGAGGAGGACATTATGTCCAAAAACTGACTTTGATGTGGCACTGACTGACCCAACACTGATAAAGAGTGAATATTCCCACTCACCGGGGATATGGCCGATGCTCTCTGCTGGTGTCAATAAGATCGGCTGTACTGTTTGCTCAATCAAGTTGAGAACTTTCAGAACTGTACAATAGCCATTTGCTTTCCAAACGGTTTCCCCTGATTGTATTTTGAGAGATATGAGAACCTCATCATTGCTCACAGCAGCTGCTTGTGGTACATAATGTTGGCCTCTGTTTGAAACTTGCTCGAGAGGGAAAATACTGAACACTTTCATGTCACTCTCACACACATGGTTGGCGCTCAGGGCGTTCTTTATATTCAGACTTCTAAATGCTATTAATAATAGCGTACAGTGTAGTGATTTTGAACCAGCTGCTTATAGTATGTGGTGAAACAACCATGGGAATGGAACCTAAGCTAGAGGCTACTGGCTTTGGGACATAGACTGGCATAACATGGAAAACATGGTAACAGTTTATTGTAGGCACATTCATAAAGACTTTATAACAGCCACATTAGACATTTGCTTTACGAATGCATTGGCCTTACAAAATTGTGCATTTTGATGCCATGCGGTGGAGAGATACAGACGCTGGAATTGGGGGTGTGAGCATGTGGGTCTGAGCAGGTGGGTCTGAGCAGGTGGGTCTGAGCAGGTGGGTCTGAGCAGGTGGGTCTGAGCAGGTGGGTGTGAGCAGGTGGGTGTGAGCAGGTGGGTGTGAGCAGGTGGGTCTGAGCAGGTGGGTCTGAGCAGGTGGGTCTGAGCAGGTGGGTCTGAGCAGGTGTGATGCAGTTGATCTTTGTGTGATGTTGTCATTTGTACTTGTATGTTTTGTATTGTTTAAAATAATACAACTCCATCTTACACAAAATGATGAATGCATTGGCCTATACTACTACAGCTGAATGCATTGGCCTATACTACTACAGCTGAATGCATTGGCCTATACTACTACAGCTGAATGCATTGGCCTATACTACTACAGCTGAATGCATTGGCCTATACTACTACAGCTGAATGCATTGGCCTATACTACTACAGCTGAATGCATTGGCCTATACTACTACAGCTGAATGCATTGGCCTATACTACTACAGCTGAATGCATTGGCCTATACTACTACAGCTGAAAACATTGGCCTATACTACTACAGCTGAATGCATTGGCCTATACTACTACAGCTGAAAACATTGGCCTATACTACTACAGCTGAATACATTGGCCTATACTACTACAGCTGAATGCATTGGCCTATACTACTACAGCTGAATGCATTGGCCTATACTACTACAGCTGAATGCATTGGCCTATACTACTACAGCTGAATGCATTGGCCTATACTACTACAGCTGAATGCATTGGCCTATACTACTACAGCTGAAAACATTGGCCTATACTACTACAGCTGAATGCATTGGCCTATACTACTACAGCTGAATGCATTGGCCTATACTACTACAGCTGAAAACATTGGCCTATACTACTACAGCTGAAAGCATTGGCCTATACTACTACAGCTGAATGCATTGGCCTATACTACTACAGCTGAATGCATTGGCCTATACTACTACAGCTGAATGCATTGGCCTATACTACTACAGCTGAATGCATTGGCCTATACTACTACAGCTGAAAACATTGGCCTATACTACTACAGCTGAATGCATTGGCCTATACTACTACAGCTGAATGCATTGGCCTATACTACTACAGCTGAATGCATTGGCCTATACTACTACAGCTGAAAACATTGGCCTATACTACTACAGCTGAAAGCATAGGCCTAACGACTACTATTGTGTTCCATCCCTGAGGGCTGGTGGCTCAGTGTCTGTTTGTGTCCACAATGGCACCCTATTCCCTATATAGTGCACTACTTTTGACCAGAGCCCCATGGGATCTGGTCATGCACACAATCCTCAGCTGCTTGTTGCTGGAGTAAAACGAGTGCTTTCACAAGCCCATTCATTGCGCAACAATTGCAATCACGTGTTAAAAATACATTTGGTGCACGATTTGAAGAGCTACTATTTTTATTTCTCAACTGGTAACTGAAGTGCGCCTCCCATTCAAGTGCAGGAAACAGGCTGTCAGCGCGTCACCCACCACTGTACAATGTCAGCTGGAGGCACTATGCATTTTGAAAACGTACTTCATTGTTTGAAACAACAATGATTTATTTCATATTATGAAGCACGTCTCACCTTGTTTCAAAGTAGCCTATAGGCAAAATCCTACCATGGAAACATGGAGGCAATTATTTCATGAAGACTTCATAGGCGGCTTGTGAATTTGAAGTTCGGGCAAGCTACAATCTATCCTACCATTTCTACTGTTCTGCGTGCCAGTTATGATTTTCATATGCGCATTTCTCAATAATAACGTTTTCCTTTCTCGATGATTGTCGTGTGGTTAATCGTGACTTTTAATGTTTATCATTTTTATTAAGTCAACTAATGAGAGATCACCAGCCTCAGCAGGCCTGGTACTTCTATGAGTGCCCAGGCACACCCGCTCCCCCTCAACATTATCAGGACAGAGAAACTAGACACATGCTCATTGCTCAAATGGAACACTCCAAACCAATAACAATTAAACAATGTATGATGGTTATGAAATAAACCAAAACCTGTTACTGACAAGTATAGCAGGTTGTGAATTCTGGAACAACCTTTTCACTGTGAGAATGGTGAATTATTGTAGTTAATAAATACATGAACATAAATGAATGTAATGAAATGACAGGGATTAAAGGAACATTTACTACTGGTGACATATGTAATGTGGTAATGTATGTAATGTGGAATTGATGATAAATATCTAAGTGTAAACAATTCACACAATGAAACAATGAATGCGCAGGAATTTGCAGGTGTCGGCTGAGCCATTCTGGAGAGAGACTGGCCTATATCTTCACCACACATCCCTCCCCTTCTTCTTGTCTCAACATAAAACGTTACACTCGACCCATTATCTTCACACTTATTTTAGATGTGTGTTACTGACAGCCGCGACTCAGTAATCAGCTGGGCCTGTTGCCAAGCGCGCTGCCCAAATTGCGGGCCTACTAGCTTGTGATGTGAAACAATCCACAGCAATTTTTTAAAAGAAGCTAATGATCCTTGATTCCTCTGTGGCTCACACTTTCTGGGGATGTATTTTGAGTGATTTGATTTATTTCTGTATAGACAGGAGTAATTATATCATGTTTGCAAATTTCCATTTACTTCCCTATTGGACCCACCACTATGCCATTTCTCTCCTGTTCTATTGGTTTTCATATCAACTTTCTTTCATTGTCCAAAAACCAAAGGCACAATTGTAATCATATTAGCAACCCATAGAATGGTGTTTTCCCAGGTGCTCTGTTTAGAATGGTGTTTTCCCAGGTGCTCTGTTTAGAATGGTGTTTTCCCAGGTACTCTGTTTAGAATGGTGTTTTCCCAGGTACTCTGTTTAGAATGGTGTTTTCCCAGGTACTCTGTTTAGAATGGTGTTTTCCCAGGTGCTCTGTTTAGAATGGTGTTTTCCCAGGTGCTCTGTTTAGAATGGTGTTTTCCCAGGTGCTCTGTTTAGAATGGTGTTTCCCCAAGTGCTCTGTTTAGAATGGTGTTTCCCCAGGTGCTCTGTTTAGAATGGTGTTTTCCCAGGTACTCTGTTTAGAATGGTGTTTCCCCAGGTGCTCTGTTTAGAATGGTGTTTTCCCAGGTACTCTGTTTAGAATGGTGTTTTCCCAGGTACTCTGTTTAGAATGGTGTTTTCCCAGGTGCTCTGTTTAGAATGGTGTTTTCCCAGGTGCTCTGTTTAGAATGGTGTTTTCCCAGGTGCTCTGTTTAGAATGGTGTTTTCCCAGGTGCTCTGTTTAGAATGGTGTTTTCCCAGGTGCTCTGTTTAGAATGGTGTTTTCCCAGGTACTCTGTTTAGAATGGTGTTTTCCCAGGTACTCTGTTTAGAATGGTGTTTTCCCAGGTGCTCTGTTTAGAATGGTGTTTTCCCAGGTACTCTGTTTAGAATGGTGTTTTCCCAGGTACTCTGTTTAGAATGGTGTTTTCCCAGGTGCTCTGTTTAGAATGGTGTTTTCCCGCAAATTGCATTTTGTCAAATGTTTGAAAATTACATTTTATTGGCTGCCTCATTACATGAGTTGCATGTTCTATTAATAAGATGGATGAATTACCATTACCATAATTACCATAATTCACCGTGGGTGAACCCCCAGTGTCATTGTGAGCACCGTGGGTGAACGCCCAGTGTCATTGTGAGCACCGTGGGTGAACGCCCAGTGTCATTGTGAGCACCGTGGGTGAACGCCCAGTGTCATTGTGAGCACCCCGGGTGAACGCCCAGTGTCATTGTGAGCACCGTGGGTGAACGCCCAGTGGGTTATACACCCAATGCATATGGGTCCAGTAAATCAAAATCTTCCCTGTCACGTTGTCTGTCGCCACATTTTACACACACACACACACACACACCTACCCACCCACCCTAGTGTTGTTTTCTACAGTTTTTGTCCCTGGTCTAAAGTAGTGTACTATAAAGGGCATAGGATGCCATTTGGGACACAGACTGCCATAATGTGTGTGAAAGGAGAGGGTTTAGTTCATGTAAAGCCTATCTGTAGTGGTACACTGATATGCTGGCATGATTGAGTTAGTCATGGGAAGAATCACTGACATTTGGGATGCCTGTGAGCACGCCCACCCACCCCCACACACAGCAGGGCTCTACAGTACAAGCATTTTACTCACATCTGCGCCTATTCATTTTACTGTGTGACCTGAAATATATATTTAAGAGGACCAGTGCGCCTAGAAAATGTAAGATTCTAGCTTTAATGTCTCAAATATTTTTCATTGTGCGCCTACATTTATTTGTGTGCGCCTACATTTTTCAACTTAGGTGCTCACGTACTGCTTGTGAAGAAGGGCAGCCTAGAGCCCTGGTCAGGGTTAACTAGGTGACTCTCCAAGATGGAGCCAGACAGATCCTCCATTATTCAACCACCATTTAACATCTTCACATCCAACAGAGGGTCAATCCAACTACTGTCAATGGTACATACCTACATCAATGACATGTTAAAGGCACTCGGGTAGTAAACGTGAGGGGACCTACCTGACTGGGTTGTTCTGTAGGTGACAGCTGTGTATGGTCTGTGTGTATCTTGTGTGTGTGTCTGTGCATGCTTGTGTGTGTGTCTGTGCATGCTTGTGTGTGTCTGCGTATAGTGTTTTCTTTGTGTGTGTGTATTTGCGTGGTGTGTCTGTATTTGCTTGGTGTGTAATTGTGTGTGTGTCTGTGTTTGCGTGGTGTGTGTTTGTGTGTCTGTATTTGCGTGGTGTTTGTCTGCGTGTGTGTTTGTGTGTGTCTGTATTTGATTGGTGTTTGTCTGTCTGTGTGGTGTGTGTTTGTCTCTGTGTGTGTGTGTGTGGGCTAGTATTGTGAACTCAGTCTTCCTGTCTCTATTATATGAATATTAACCTGATGAAATGTGTTCAGTCTTCAGCCAACATCTCTTCTCATGTTACATATAACAGACCTCATTCATACTCCTTCCATTCACTGCATTGTCCCTGATGCCTGGGGCTTGTCGTGTTGCCAACTCTGACTGGTCTGACAGTGCAGTCAGCTATGTGTGAGGCAGGTTTATGTTCGACCACCTAAACACTGGCTTTGTGAGGGAATATAGGCTGCTATAGGCTGCATACCAAATGGCCTTTGAAGGCTCTTGTCAAAAGGCAGACAGGCAGGCAGAGGCGAGGTGAGAGGTGCTTGGACAGACGTGATGAGCTGAGCGGTTGTTTCTGTTGTATCAGGTTCATGTAGATCGATGACACACACACACACACACACCAACGTTACTTTGTACAGGTACAGAACAGAGTGGTCTCTCAGTCATGCACACCTCATCTCTCCTCGTGTGTGTGTGTGTGTGTGTGTGTGTGTGTGTGTGTGTGTGTGTGTGTGTGTGTGTGAGAGTAGAGCAGGGCTAGTCTGTGCGTGACCCGTGACTGCTTTTAATTCCAGCTGTAATGTTCAGGCGTTGCAGCAATACCTCAACTAGGACTGCTCCTCTCTCCTTCCCTCTCTCTTCTTTTTTCTCTCTCTCTTACACACACATTATCTCTTCTCCTTTACTTCCTCTTTCTCCTCAACCACTCTCTCTCTCTCTCTCCTCCCTCTCTCTCTCTCCTCTCTCTCTTTCTCTCTCTCTCTCTCTCCTCCCTCCCTCCCTCCCTCTCTCTCCCTCTCTCTCTCTCCTCAACCACTCTCTCTCTCTCCTCCCTCTCTCTC
>NC_048570.1:81242067-81249567 GCF_013265735.2 Oncorhynchus mykiss | reverse complement strand
TCTCCTCCCTCCTCCCTCCTCCCTCCTCCCTCCTCCCTCCTCCTCTCCTCCCTCCTCCTCTCCTCCTCCCTCCCCTCCTCTCTCCTCCCTCCTCCTCTCCCTCCTCCTCTCTCCTCCCTCCTCCTCTCGTCTCTCCTCCCTCCTCCTCTCCTCCTCTCCTCCTCTCCTCCCTCCTCCCTCCTCCCTCCTCTCTCCTCCCTCCTCCCTCCTCCCCTCCTCCCCTCCTCCCCCCTCCTCTCTCCTCCCTCCTCTCCTCCTCTCTCCTCCCTCCTCTCCTCCTCCCTCCTCTCCTCCTCTCCCCCCTCCTCTCCTCCTCCCTCCTCCCTCCTCCCTCCTCCCCTCCTCCCCTCCTCCTCTCCTCCCTCCTCTCTCCTCCCTCCTCTCTCCTCCCTCCTCTCTTCTCCCTCCTCTCCTTTGACTGCACCATTAACCCTGGTGTGTAAACCGACTGATTAATGTTGGTATATTGAACATTACTCTGTTTAGATTGCTGCGTCCTATGGGAACACAGTGTGTATCTTTGAACCATTCGCTACCAACCCAAACAAACGCCACAAGGTAAGCAGAGAGACACTGACATTTTATGCTGAATAAACTGCCTTGTGTGTGTGAGAGAGAGAGCATGCCTAGCGTGTGTGTGTGAGAGAGAGCATGCCTAGTGTGTGTGTGAGAGAGAGAGAGCATGCCTAGTGTGTGTGTGTGTGTGTGTGAGAGAGAGAGAGAGAGCATGCCTAGTGTGTGTGTGTGTGTGTGAGAGAGAGAGAGAGCATGCCTAGTGTGTGTGTGTGTGAGAGAGCGAGAGAGCATGCCTAGTGTGTGTGTGTGTGTGTGAGAGAGAGAGAGAGAGCATGCCTAGTGTGTGTGTGTGTGTGTGAGAGAGAGAGAGAGCATGCCTAGTGTGTGTGTGTGTGTGAGAGAGAGCATGCCTAGTGTGTGTGTGTGAGAGAGAGCATGCCTAGTGTGTGTGTGTGTGTGTGTGTATGTGAGAGAGAGCGCATGCCTAGTGTGTGTGTGTGTGAGAGAGAGAGCATGCCTAGTGTGTGTGTGTGTGAGAGAGAGCATGCCTAGTGTGTGTGTGTGTGTGAGAGAGAGCATGCCTTGTGTGTGTGTGTGAGGGAGAGCATGCCTAGTGTGTGTGTGCGCGTGTGAGAGAAAGCATGCCTAGTGTGTGTGTGTGTGTGTATTGCTGCATTGAAAGTTCCACTGTGTTTAAACTGCTTCATTACTGTTCTGCTGTGTGATTTTATCAACCCTGAATATTCTGTTCAAGGTGTGAGTTGTGTGTGGCTGTAAATGCCAGTATTAACAGTGGCTGGTGCCTGAGCATGTAGCTTATTATAGTTGCCTGTCTGTGCATGTGTTGAATAACTATCTCTCTCTCGCCTCTCTCTCGCCTCTCTCCCTCTCTCGCCTCTCTCTCTCTCTCGCCTCTCTCTCTCTCTCGCCTCTCTCTCTCGCCTCTCTCTCTCTCTCGCCTCTCTCTCTCGCCTCTCTCTCTCGCCTCTCTCTCTCTCTCGCCTCTCTCTCTCTCTCTCTCTCGCCTCTCTCTCTCTCTCGCCTCTCTCTCTCTCGCCTCTCTCTCTCGCCTCTCTCTCTCGCCTCTCTCTCTCGCCTCTCTCTCTCGCCTCTCTCTCTCGCCTCTCTCTCTCGCCTCTCTCTCTCTCGCCTCTCTCTCTCTCGCCTCTCTCTCTCTCGCCTCTCTCTCTCGCCTCTCTCTCTCTCGCCTCTCTCGCCTCTCTCTCTCTCGCCTCTCTCTCTCTCGCCTCTCTCTCTCGCCTCTCTCTCTCTCGCCTCTCTCTCTCTCGCCTCTCTCTCTCTCGCCTCTCTCTCTCTCGCCTCTCTCTCTCTCGTCTCTCTCTCTCTCGCCTCTCTCTCTCGCCTCTCTCTCTCGTCTCTCTCTCTCGCCTCTCTCTCTCTCTCGCCTCTCTCTCTCTCTCGCCTCTCTCTCTCTCGTCTCTCTCTCGCCTCTCTCTCTCTCTCTCGTCTCTCTCTCGCCTCTCTCTCTCGTCTCTCTCTCGCCTCTCTCTCTCTCTCGTCTCTCTCTCTCTCCTCTCTCGCCTCTCTCTCTCTCTCTCGCCTCTCTCTCTCTCTCGTCTCTCTCTCTCGCCTCTCTCTCTCTCTCTCTCTCGCCTCTCTCTCGCCTCTCTCTCGCCTCTCTCTCTCTCTCTCTCTCGCCTCTCTCTCGCCTCTCTCTCTGTCTCTCTCTCTCTCTCGCCTCTCTCTCTCTCTCTCTCTCGCCTCTCTCTCTCTCTCGCCTCTCTCTCGCCTCTCTCTCTCTCTCGCCTCTCTCTCGCCTCTCTCTCTCTCTCGCCTCTCTCTCTCTCGCCTCTCTCTCTCGCCTCTCACCTCTCTCTCTCTCTCTCGCCTCTCTCTCTCGCCTCTCTCTCTCTCTCTCTCGCCTCTCTCTCTCTCGCCTCTCTCTCTCTCGCCTCTCTCTCTCTCGCCTCTCTCTCTCGCCTCTCTCTCTCGCCTCTCTCTCTCGCCTCTCTCTCTCGCCTCTCTCTCTCGCCTCTCTCTCTCTCTCTCTCGCCCCTTTCGCCTCTCTCGCCGCTCTCACTCTCTTGCCACTCTCACTCTCTTGCCCCTCTCTCTCTCTGGCCCCTCTCTCTCTCTCTCTCTCTCTCTCGCCCCTCTCTCTCTCGCTCTCCCCCTCTCTCTCTCTCTTCTCTCTTTCCACTGAATATTGTCTCCTCCTGTGTCCCTCTCCCTACACCTCTCTATTCCCCCTCTCCTTCTGTCTGTGCCATTAACAGCAGCTTAACTACCAGTGGAGAAAGACAGGACAGTTCTTCCTAAATGCTATCACCTATAACCTGGCCTGGGACCCACAAGGTAACGCCTCCTGACTAACTGCTCTGTGTCTGTGTGTACAGTAACTATCTGTTTGTAACTGTCACATGCGGCGAATACAACAGGTATAGTAGACCTCACCGTGACATTCTTACTTACAAGCCCTTAACCAACAATGCAGTTTATAGAATACAACAGGTGTAGTAGACCTCACCGTGACATTCTTACTTACAAGCCCTTAACCAACAATGCAGTTTATAGAATACAACAGGTGTAGTAGACCTCACCGTGACATTCTTACTTACAAGCCCTTAACCAACAATGCAGTTTATAGAATACAACAGGTGTAGTAGACCTCACCGTGACATTCTTACTTACAAGCCCTTAACCAACAATGCAGTTTATAGAATACAACAGGTGTAGTAGACCTCACCGTGACATTCTTACTTACAAGCCCTTAACCAACAATGCAGTTTATAGAATACAACAGGTATAGTAGACCTCACCGTGACATTCTTACTTACAAGCCCTTAACCAACAATGCAGTTTATAGAATACAACAGGTGTAGTAGACCTCACCGTGACATTCTTACTTACAAGCCCTTAACCAACAATGCAGTTTATAGAATACAACAGGTGTAGTAGACCTTACCGTGACATTCTTACTTACAAGCCCTTAACCAACAATGCAGTTTAAAGAAAAATAAGAGTAAAGAAAATATTTACTAAATAAAGTCCCAATAAATAAATAATAATAATAATGAGGAGGCCATATAAAGGGGGTACCGGTACCAAGTCAATGTGCGGGGAACAGGTAACCATGTAGCTGTTTAACCATGTGTATGTGTCCTGTAGGGAACCGTATTCTGGCAGCTACAGAGCACCTGCAGCTGTGGGCCCCTCCGTCAGCAGACACACTGATAGAGGAGGAGGATGGACCCGTGACCGATGACAAACCTCACCCTGCCCTCAACGACTGGAAATGTGTTTGGCAGTGCAAGTGAGTGACAGGAGCTGTGTGTGGTGCTTTTCAAGTGTTTAGTAAACATCAGGCCTGTAGACCGTTAGACCTCTTTAAAGGTAGTCAGCAACATGACGTAGTTGACATATCAGGCCTGTAGACCGTTAGACCTTTTTAAAGGTAGTCAGCAACATGACGTAGTTGACATATCAGGCCTGTAGACATATCAGGCCTGTAGACCGTTAGAGCTCTTTAAAGGTAGTCAGCAACATGACGTAGTTGACATATCAGGCCTGTAGACCGTTAGACCTCTTTAAAGGTAGTCAGCAACATGACGTAGTGGACATATCAGGCCTGTAGACCGTTAGAGCTCTTTAAAGGTAGTCAGCAACATGACGTAGTGGACATATCAGGCATGTAGACCGTTAGAGCTCTTTAAAGGTAGTCAGCAACATGACGTAGTTGACATATCAGGCCTGTAGACATATCAGGCCTGTAGACCGATAGACCTCTTTAAAGGTAGTCAGCAACATGACGTAGTTGACATATCAGGCCTGTAGACATATCAGGCCTGTAGACCGTTAGACCTCTTTAAAGGTAGTCAGCAACATGACGTAGTGGACATATCAGGCCTGTAGACCGTTAGAGCTCTTTAAAGGTAGTCAGCAACATGACGTAGTGGACATATCAGGCATGTAGACCGTTAGAGCTCTTTAAAGGTAGTCAGCAACATGACGTAGTTGACATATCAGGCCTGTAGACCGTTAGAGCTCTTTAAAGGTAGTCAGCAACATGACGTAGTTGACATATCAGGCCTGTAGACCGTTAGACCTTTTTAAAGGTAGTCAGCAACATGACGTAGTTGACATATCAGGCCTGTAGACATATCAGGCCTGTAGACCGTTAGAGCTCTTTAAAGGTAGTCAGCAACATGACGTAGTTGACATATCAGGCCTGTAGACCGTTAGACCTCTTTAAAGGTAGTCAGCAACATGACGTAGTTGACATATCAGGCCTGTAGACATATCAGGCCTGTAGACCGTTAGACCTCTTTAAAGGTAGTCAGCAACATGACGTAGTTGACATATCAGGCCTGTAGACCGTTAGAGCTCTTTAAAGGTAGTCAGCAACATGACGTAGTTGACATATCAGGCCTGTAGACATATCAGGCCTGTAGACCGTTAGAGCTCTTTAAAGGTAGTCAGCAACATGACGTAGTTGACATATCAGGCCTGTAGACCGTTAGACCTCTTTAAAGGTAGTCAGCAACATGACGTAGTTGACATATCAGGCCTGTAGACCGTTAGAGCTCTTTAAAGGTAGTCAGCAACATGACGTAGTGGACATATCAGGCCTGTAGACCGTTAGAGCTCTTTAAAGGTAGTCAGCAACATGACGTAGTGGACATATCAGGCCTGTAGACCGTTAGACCTCTTTAAAGGTAGTCAGCAACATGACGTAGTGGACATATCAGGCCTGTAGACCGTTAGACCTCTTTAAAGGTAGTCAGCAACATGACGTAGTTGACATATCAGGCCTGTAGACCGTTAGACCTCTTTAAAGGTAGTCAGCAACATGACGTAGTTGACATATCAGGCCTGTAGACATATCAGGCCTGTAGACCGTTAGAGCTCTTTAAAGGTAGTCAGCAACATGACGTAGTTGACATATCAGGCCTGTAGACCGTTAGAGCTCTTTAAAGGTAGTCAGCAACATGACGTAGTGGACATATTAGGCCTGTAGACCGTTAGACCTCTTTAAAGGTAGTCAGCAACATGACGTAGTGGACATATCAGGCCTGTAGACCGTTAGAGCTCTTTAAAGGTAGTCAGCAACATGACGTAGTGGACATATCAGGCATGTAGACCGTTAGAGCTCTTTAAAGGTAGTCAGCAACATGACGTAGTTGACATATCAGGCCTGTAGACATATCAGGCCTGTAGACCGATAGACCTCTTTAAAGGTAGTCAGCAACATGACGTAGTTGACATATCAGGCCTGTAGACATATCAGGCCTGTAGACCGTTAGACC
Source organism: Oncorhynchus mykiss (assembly GCF_013265735.2). Taxonomy (NCBI): domain Eukaryota; kingdom Metazoa; phylum Chordata; class Actinopteri; order Salmoniformes; family Salmonidae; genus Oncorhynchus; species Oncorhynchus mykiss. The sequence goes on along the minus strand of NC_048570.1, from coordinate 81,243,784 downwards.
TCTTTAAAGGTAGTCAGCAACATGACGTAGTGGACATATCAGGCCTGTAGACCGTTAGAGCTCTTTAAAGGTAGTCAGCAACATGACGTAGTGGACATATCAGGCATGTAGACTGTTAGAGCTCTTTAAAGGTAGTCAGCAACATGACGTAGTTGACATATCAGGCCTGTAGACCGTTAGAGCTCTTTAAAGGTAGTCAGCAACATGACGTAGTTGACATATCAGGCCTGTAGGCATATCAGGCCTGTAGACCGTTAGAGCTCTTTAAAGGTAGTCAGCAACATGACGTAGTTGACATATCAGGCCTGTAGACCGTTAGACCTCTTTAAAGGTAGTCAGCAACATGACGTAGTTGACATATCAGGCCTGTAGACATATCAGGCCTGTAGACCGTTAGACCTCTTTAAAGGTAGTCAGCAACATGACGTAGTTGACATATCAGGCCTGTAGACCGTTAGACCTCTTTAAAGGTAGTCAGCAACATGACGTAGTTGACATATCAGGCCTGTAGACCGTTAGACCTCTTTAAAGGTAGTCAGCAACATGACGTAGTTGACATATCAGGCCTGTAGACCGTTAGACCTTTTTAAAGGTAGTCAGCAACATGACGTAGTTCACATATCAGGCCTGTAGACCGTTAGACCTCTTTAAAGGTAGTCAGCAACATGACGTAGTGGACATATCAGGCCTGTAGACCGTTAGACCTTTTTAAAGGTAGTCAGCAACATGACGTAGTTGACATATCAGGCCTGTAGACTGTTAGACCTCTTTAAAGGTAGTCAGCAACATGACGTAGTTGACATATCAGGCCTGTAGACCGTTAGACCTTTTTAAAGGTAGTCAGCAACATGACGTAGTTGACATATCAGGCCTGTAGACCGTTAGAGCTCTTTAAAGGTAGTCAGCAACATGAGGTAGTTGACATATCAGGCCTGTAGACATATCAGGCCTGTAGACCGTTAGACCTCTTTAAAGGTAGTCAGCAACATGACGTAGTTGACATATCAGGCCTTTAGACCGTTAGACCTCTTTAAAGGTAGTCAGCAACATGACGTAGTTGACATATCAGGCCTGTAGACCGTTAGACCTCTTTAAAGGTAGTCAGCAACATGACGTAGTTGACATATCAGGCCTGTAGACCGTTAGACCTCTTTAAAGGTAGTCAGCAACACGAGTTAGATGTAGAAAGTAAACAGTATAGTGGGTAAATGCAGAAATCCCTCCGCCATTTCCTGGTCGCTAAAATTCTAATAGTTTGCCTAAATTCAGTTTGTGACAAAACAAGCAAGTATAGTGTAGAGTCATTGTACCATCTAAACAGCTGTAAAATATATTTTACATAACCAAAGAGCTGTTTGAAGCTGGTGTACAGAACCAAAAGTAAAATACGCAAAAACAAAAGTTAAGCACAGGAAGCATATAGAACAGATCTACCGTTTTTTAGACTTGCTTTCAATGAGAATGACATATCTTTAACTCATATTTCTATGTTAATTTAGCGGACTTATCCAAAAAGTGCCATATTGCAGCTTTACAGGTAGACTCAGTGAAATGATGTAGATGCAGAACGTAAACGGCATAATGGGTACATTTCTGCAGTGACTGCGCCTGGCAACGTCATTTAACTGAGTACCTTTTAAAACAGGGAGGTGTTTGACACATAAACAGCGATAAGCAGCTGATACTGACTCAGCATGTTGGTGTGTGACTGTCCTGG
>NC_048570.1:81142067-81237067 GCF_013265735.2 Oncorhynchus mykiss | reverse complement strand
TTCCAGAAAATGATGTCATGGCTTTAGAAGCTTCTGATAGGCTAATTGACATAATTTGAGTCAATTGGAGGTGTACCTTCAAACTCAGTGCAACTTTGCTTGACATCATGGGAAAATCAAAAGAAATCAGCCAAGACCTCAGAAAACAAATTGTAGACATCTACAAGTCTGGTTCATCCTTGGGAGCAATTTCCAAACACCTGAAGGAAACGCGTTCATCTGTACAAACAATAGTACGTAAGTATAAACACCATGGGACCACGCAGCCGTCAATCCCTCTCAGGAAGGAGACGCGTTCTGTCTCCTAGAGATGAACGTACTTTGGTGCGAAAAGTGCAAATCAATCCCAGAACAACAGCAAAGGACCTTGTGAAGATGCTGGAGGAAACAGGTACAAAAGTATCTATATCCACAGTAAAACGAGTCCTACAGTGGGGCAAAATAGTATTTAGTCAGCCACCAATTGTGCAAGTTCTCCTACTTAAAAAGATGATAGGCCTGTAATTTTCCTCATAGGTACACTTCAACTATGACAGACAAAATGAGAAAAAAAAATCTAGAAAATCATATTGTAGGATTTTTTATGAATTTATTTGCAAATTATTGTGGAAAATAAGTATTTGGTCAATAACAAAAGGTTATCTCAATACTTTGTTATATACCATTTGTTGGTCAAACGTTTTCTGTAAGTCTTCACAAGGTTTTCACACACTGTTGCTAGTATTTTGGCCCATTCCTCCATGCAGATCTCCTCTAGAGCAGTGATGTTTTGGGGCTGTTGCTGGGCAACACGGACTTTCAACTCCCTCCAAAGATTTTATATGGAGTTGAGATCTGGAGACTGGCTAGGCCACTCCAGGACCTTGAAATGCTTCTTACGAAGTCACTCCTCCGTTGCCCGGGCGGTGTGTTTGGGATCATTGTCATGCTGAAAGACCCAGCCACGTTTCATCTTCAATGCCCTTGCTGATGGAAGGAGGTTTTCACTCAAAATCTCACGATACATGGCCCCATTCATTCTTTCCTTTACACGGATCAGTCGTCCTGGTCCCTTTGCAGAAAAACAGCCCCAAAGCATGATGTTTCCACCCCCATGCTTCACAGTAGGTATGGTGTTCTTTGGATGCAACTCAGCATTCTTTGTCCTCCAAACACGACGAGTTGAGTTTTTACCAAAAAGTTATATTTTGGTTTCATCTGACCATATGACATTCTCCCAATCTTCTTCTGGATCATCCAAATGCTCTCTAGCAAACTTCAGACGGGCCTGGACATGTACTGGCTTAAGCAGGGGGACACGTCTGGCACTGCAGGATTTGAGTCCCTGGCGGCGTACTGTGTTACTGATGGTAGGCTTTGTTACTTTGGTCCCAGCTCTCTGCAGGTCATTCACTAGGTCCCCCCGTGTGGTTCTGGGATTTTTGCTCACCGTTCTTGTGATTAATTTTGACCCCACGGGGTGAGATCTTGCGTGGAGCCCCAGATCGAGGGAGATTATCAGTGGTCTTGTATGTCTTCCATTTCCTAACAATTGCTCCCACAGTTGTTTTCTTCAAACCAAGCTGCTTACCTATTGCAGATTCAGTCTTCCCAGCCTAGTGCAGGTCTACAATTTTGTTTCTGGTGTCCTTTGACAGCTCTTTGGTCTTGGCCATAGTGGAGTTTGGAGTGTGACTGTTTGATAAAAAAGCCAGACTATAGTTTGCAGCTGCCCTTGGGGACAAAAGATTGTACTTTTTGGAGAAATGTCCTCCTCTGTAATCGCAGCATGAAACAAAAATAGAACTGTTTGACCATAATGACCATCATTATGTTTGGAGGAAAAAGTGGGAGGCTTGCAAGCCGAAAAACAGCATCCCAACCGTGAAGCACGGGGGTGGCAGCATCATGTTGTGGGGGTGCTTTGTTGCAGGAGGAACTGGTGCACTTCACAAACTAGATGGCATCATGAAGGAGGATAATTATGTGGATATATTGAAGCAACATCTCAAGACATCAGTCAGGAAGTTAAAGCTTGGTCACATTGATCTTCCAAATGGACAGTGACCCCACACACACACACTGCATCAGACATACATATACATACAGCTGCACACAAATCACACACACACACACTGCATCAGACATACATATACATACAGCTGCACACAAAACACACACACACACACACACACACACACACACACACACTGCCTCAGACATACAGCTGAGGTGGGAGACTCTGTCCATAGGATAACAATCAGTCGTATATTGCACAAATCTGGCCTTTATGGAAGAGTGGCAAGAAGAAAGCCATTTCTTAAAGATATCCATAAAAAGTGTCGTTTAAAGTTTGCCACAAGCCACCTGGGAGACACACCAAACATGTGGAAGAAGGTGCTCTGGTCAGATGAAACCAACATTGAACTTTTTGGCAACAATGCAAAACGTTATGTTTGGCGTAAAAGCAACACAGCTCATCACCCTGAACACACCATCCCCACTGTCAAACATGGTGGTGGCAGCATCATGGTTTGGGCCTGCTTTTCTTCAGCAGGGACAGGGAAGATGGTTAAAATTGATGGGAAGATGGATGGAGCCAAATACAGGACCATTCTGGAAGAAAACCTGATGGAGTCTGCAAAAGACCTGAGACTGGGACGGAGATTTGTCTTCCAACAAGACAATGATCCAAAACATAAAGCAAAATCTACAATGGAATGGTTCAAAAATAAACATATCCAGGTGTTAGAATGGCCAAGTCAAAGTCCAGACCTGAAGCCAATCGAGAATCTGTGGAAAGAACTGAAAACTGCTGTTCACAAATGCTCTCCATCCAACCTCACTGAGCTCGAGCTGTTTTGCAAGGAGGAATGGGAAAAAATTGCAGTCTCTCGATGTGCAAAACTGATAGAGACATACCCCAAGCGACTTACAGCTGTAATCGCAGCAAAAGGTGGCGCTACAAAGTATTAACTTAAGGGGGCTGAATAATTTTGCACGCCCAATTTTTCAGTTTTTGATTTGTTAAAAAAGTTTGAAATATCCAATAAATGTCGTTCCACTTCATGATTGTGTCCCACTTGTTGTTGATTCTTCACAAAAAAATACAGTTTTATATCTTTATGTTTGAAGCCTGAAATGTGGCAAAAGGTCGCAAAGTTCAAGGGGGCCGAATACTTTCGCAAGGCACTGTACATATACATACAGCTACACACACAATCTCTCCGTCTCAGGCACACACGCACAAACTGAACTAGCAACGTCAGCCTTAGCTTGTTCCGATATTCCTCCCACATGCATAGTAATATCCTGTATCCGCCCCTTTCCTCTCTCTATCCCCCAGACATCCCAGCGGTGCTAGCGGAGTCTGCCGTGTTTACTCCGGAGGACGGGAGTGGAGGAGGAGGGTTTGTGGTCCACTGGCTCAACAACAAGGACCTGTCCTTCACCACCTCCATGGACCTGTTCATGCTGCAGCTCCGCAAGCTCTCAGAACAGCAGCTGGACCAAGCCACCGACGACGCCCTCGACCAGAACGGTTCCCCCATTAAGTTTGACTTTGGTACGCTCTGTTTCAGAAACCCTCAGATCTACATGCTGTTGTTGTGAGAGATATATATATATATATATATATAAACTCGTTTTGAGTAGCTGACCCAGTACAAAACCGTTGTAGAGTCGTGAAATACATCTGGGTAATATCAGTCTGTTCCAAGGTATTCTATACACACTGACATATCATACTCTGTCCGTGTCTAACTCCCACCCTCCCTCCCTCTCTCTCTCCAGACCTAGATGAGATGTCAGAGAAGGGTTCATCAGAGCATGAGGAGGGTGAGGGTGGTGAGGGCAGCACCAAGGCGTCGTCCCCAGGCTCCAGTAGCTCAGTGCCCCTGCCCTCCATGTTGCTGGAGAGGAAGATGGAAGCGTTAACTCTGGAGTGGAATAAGAGTCCTGACATGCTGTTTACCATCCACCCCACCGACGGGTCCTTCCTGGTCTGGCACGTCAAATACCTGGACGAGTACATCCAGGGGATCTTCAGACAGGTGCAGGTAAGAGGAGACTGCACATGCAGCAACACACGCACGGACATGAAGTAACACACATATTGTACATGGACACACAAGAGGAAGCAGAATTCTGCTCCACTCTGATTATTCTCTCTCTCCCCTCCCTCTCTCCATCCCTTTTTCTCCAGGTGTCGTTCTCGTCCCGTATCCCGGTGGCGTTCCCTACAGGCGACGCCAACTCCCTGAGTAAGAACATTCTGATGTACGCCTGCTCCTTCTCCAACGTGGATAGCTCCAACGCCGGGGGAGAGCAGGGGAGGAGGGCCCGCCGTCTGCCCCGTTCTGCCTCTGCTGGGCTGGGTTCCTCAGCCCTCAGCCTCTCTCTGGGCCAAGCTCCAGGCATCGGCCCTGCTGTCATGATGGTGTCCAAACATGTGGACGGGTCTCTCAATCAGGTGAGAGGGAGAGGCAGACTGTGGCTGTGTCCCAAACCCACCTATTCCCTATGTAGTGCACTAATTTTGACCAGGGCTCATAAGAGTATTAAGGTCCTTACATTCATGCTTAAAAGACAAACTACAACCATATAAAGTACAAAACCAAAAGTCCCTCTAATAATGTCATACTGTATGATAAATAATGTATAGACATTTTGTGACTCAGAGTTTTCCTTTCAATCCGTTTCCCTCTCTAGTGGGCGGTGACGTTCGCTGAGCGCTCGGCGTTCTCCAACGTTCTAACTGTGTCTCATACGTTCCGTTACTGCGGTCACCGGTTCCACCTCAACGACCAGGCGTGTCACACCGTCCTCCCCCTACTGCTGACCTCCTCCCACCACAACGCTCTCCTCACCCCCCCCTCCGCCCCCGGCAGCATCGACCTCGACCAGCCACCCACACACACACCTCCCCCCAGAGGACGGCGCAGGTAGGGAGGGAGGAAGGGAGTGTGTGTGTGTGTCATAGGAGGAAGCAACGAGGACCCTCTAGGACCTCAATGTCTAGAAAGTGTGTGTGTGTTTACAAAATGTTCACGTGAGTGTGTATCAGAAATACGTGTGTGTGCATGCCTGCAAGCGTGTGTGTGTAATATAATCTCTGTCTTTGACAATTTGTTGTGTGTGTGTGTGTGTGTGTGTGTGACATATACATTTTTTAGACAAACTCATTATCCAGAGAGACTTATAGTAGTGAATGCATACTTTTTCGTACTGGTCGCCCATAGGAATTGAACCCACAACCCTGGTGTTGTAAGCGCCATGCTCTGCCAACTGAGCCACACACTGTGACAAACTCAAACTGTGTGTGTGATCCCCCAGGAAGCAGCTGCGTAACGCGGCCACCAGGACGTTCCATGACCCGAACGCCATCTACAGTGAGCTGATTCTGTGGAGGGTGGACCACATAGGACCCCTGTCCTGCACTGGAGGAGTGTCAGAGCTGGCCCGAATCAATTCCCTGCACACGTCAGCCTTCTCCAATGTAGCATGGCTGCCTACCCTTGTACCCAGCTCTGTGCTAGGTTAGCACACACACACACACACACACACACACACACACACACACACACACACACACACACACACACACACACTGCAATACAGAACCCATTTGTAGAGTGCTCTGAAGCGTATTGTTGGAGGATGTACAGTGGGGAGAACAAGTATTTGATACACTGCCGATTTTGCAGGTTTTCCTACTTACAAAGCATGTAGAGGTCTGTAATTTTTATCATAGGTACACTTCAACTGTGAGAGACGGAATCTAAAACAAATATTAAGAAAATCACTTTGTATGATTTTTAAGTAATTCATTTGCATGTTATTGCATGACATAAGTATTTGATACATCAGAAAAGCAGAACTTAATATTTGGTATAGAAACGTTTGTTAGTCATTTCAGAGATCATACGTTTCCTGTAGTTCTTGACCTGGTTTGCACACACTGCAGCAGGGATTTTGGCCCACTCCTCCATACAGACCTTCTCCAGATCCTTCAGGTTTTGTGGCTGTCGCTGGGCAATACGGACTTTCAGCTCCCTCCAAAGATTTTCTATTGGGTTCAGGTCTGGAGACTGGCTAGGCCACTAGGACCTTGAGATGCTTCTTTCGGAGCCACTCCATAGTTGCCCTGGCTGTGTGTTTTGGGTCGTTGTCATGCTGGAAGACCCAACCACGTCCCATCTTCAATGCTCTTACTGAGGGAAGGAGGTTGTTGACCAAGATCTCGCGATACATGGCCCCATCCATTCTCCCCTCAATACGGTGCAGTCATCCTGTCCCCTTTGCAGAAAAGCCTCCACAAAGAATGATGTTTCCACCTCCATGCTTCACGGTTGGGATGGTGTTCTTGGGGTATAGTCATCCTTCTTCTTCCTCCAAACACGGCGAGTGGAGTTTAGACCAAAAAGCTCTATTTTTATTTTCAGACCACATGACCTTCTCCCATTCCTCCTCTGGATCATCCAGATGGTCATTGGCAAACTTCAGACGGGCCTGGACATGTGCTGGCCTGAGCAGGGGGACCTTGCGTGCGCTGCAGGATTTTAATCCATGACTGCGTTGTGTGTTACTAATGGTTTTCTTTGAGACTGTGGGCCCAGCTCTCTTCGGGTCATTGACCAGGTCCTGCCGTGTAGTTCTGGGCTGATCCCTCACCTTCCTCATGATCATTGATGCCCCACGAGGTGAGATCTTGCATGGAGCCCCAGACCGAGGGTGATTGACCGTCATCTTGAACTTCTTCCATTTTCTAATAATTGCGCCAACAGTTGTTGCCTTCTCACCAAGCTGCTTGCCTGTTGTCCTGGAGCCCATCCCAGCCTTGTGCAGGTCTACAATTTGAACCCTGATGTCCTTACACAGCTCTCTGGTCTTGGCCATTGTGGAGAGGTTGGAGTCTGTTTGATTGAGTGTGTGGACAGGTGTCTTTTATACAGGTAACGAGTTCAAACAGGTGCAGTTAATACAGGTAATGAGTGGAGAACAGGAGGGCGTCTTAAAGAAAAACTAACAGGTCTGTGAGAGCTGGAATTCTTACTGGTTGGTAGGTGATCAAATACTTATGTCATGCAATAAAATGCACATTAATTACTTAAAAATCATACAATGTGATTTTCTTAATATTTGATTGAAGTTTTAGATTCCGTCTCTCACAGTTGAAGTGTACCTATGATAAAAATTACAGACCTCTACATGCTTTGTAAGTAGGAAAACCTGCTGATTTTGCAGGTTATCAAATACTTGTTCTCCCCACTGTATATAATGTATAACTGTTGTTCATGTGTGTATCACATGTTCAGACAAGGTACTGGTGAAGTACTCAATGATTGTCAAGGGGTGGTTTGGAGACACCTGTAGGGCTTCAAGTTGAAGTTGCAATTTTATTGGGCGTTTCTACTAACTACATGCAGAACCTTACTCATAGTGCCCACATTTAAAACAGCATCTCTCTCCCCTCTATCTCCAGGTACATACTGTAACAGTTCCAGTGCGTGCTTCGTAGCGTCAGATGGTAAGAACTTGCGTCTCTACCAGGCTGTGGTGGACGCCAGGAAACTACTGGACGAACTGTCAGACCCTGAGACCTCAGTAAGTAAACACAGAGACACACACAGACACGTACAGATGTCCTCAGTCAGATTAACAGTGAAATCCTGAGACCTCAGTAAGTAAACACAGAGACACACACACACAGACATGTACAGATGTCCTCAGTCAGATTAACAGTGAAATCCTGAGACCTCAGTAAGTAAACACAGAGACACACACACACAGACACGTACAGATGTCCTCAGTCAGATTAACAGTGAAATCCTGAGACCTCAGTAAGTAAACACAGAGACACACACACACAGACACGTACAGGTGTCCTCAGTCAGATTAACAGTGAAATCCTGAGACCTCAGTAAGTAAACACAGATGTCCTCAGTCATATTAACAGTGAAATCCTGAGACTGAAGGGGACTGGAACTTTAAAGCTTCAAGATAGCTGGTTAAAGACTCTTAACCTCCCTCCCTCCCTCCCTCCCTCCCTCCCTCCCTCCCTCCCTCCCTCCCTCCCTCCCTCCCTCCCTCCCTCCCTCCCTCCCTCCCTCCCTCCCTCCTCTTCTCTCCTCCCTCTTCTCCCCCCTCTCCTCCTCCTCCCCCCCCTGTATCTCCCCCCTCCCTCACCCCCTCTCTCGCTCTCTCTCTCTCTGTCTCTAACTGTGTCTCTCTCTCTTTCTCTGTGTGTGTGTGTCTCTCTCTCTGTCTCTCTCCATAGAAACTAGTAGGAGAGGTATTTAACATAGTGAGCCAGCAGTCGACAGCCAGACCAGGCTGCATCATAGAACTAGATGTCATCACTAACCAGGTAAGAAATACCTATCTGACTGTCTCGTTATCTAAGCAGTAAGTCAAATCAAATGTTATTTGTCACATGTGCCGAATACAACAGATGTAGACCATACCGTGAAATGCTTACTTACAGGCCCTTAACCACACCTGTCTCTTTATCTAAGCAGTAAGTCAAGAGATCATGCTATATCATTAATCTAGTCACAGGTAAATGGTGGTGCACAGCGGAAGTATTTTACCTAACATGTATATGGTAGCTTATCAAAATGTGATTTGTTTTTCAATTGTTTGTGTGTCTTTGTAATCTGAGGGAAATATGTCCATCTCTCTCCTTCTCCCCCCCCTCTGACCCTCTATCTCTCTCAATTCAATTCAAATCAAATGGTTTTATTGGCATGGGAAACATATGTTAACATTGAAAAAGCAAGTGAAGTAGATAATATACAAAAGTGAAATAAACAATAAAAATGAACAGTAAACATTACACTCACAGAAGTTCCCTCTCCCTCTCTCTCTCTCTAGTGTGGATCTACCACCCAGCTCCTTCATGTTTTCCAGGAGGACTTTATTTTGGGATATACACCTCAGGAGGACCCAGAGCTCTACACTACATCCTACCCTTCTCTCGAGGGTACGGGAGGTTGAAGGGAGGGAGAGAGAGAAAGGCAGGGAGGGAGGGAGAATTGAGGGTGTGAAAGGATGGACAGGCGAATGGATGGATTTATGAATTGGTTAATGTATGAATGACATGATTAGCCTCAGGAGAACCCAGAGCTCTACACACTGACCTTCTTTCAACTCAGGATGGATGGATGAGTGGATGGATGGATGGATGGATGAGTGGATGGATGGATGGATGAGTGGATGGATGGATGGATGAGTGGATGGATGGATGGATGAGTGGATGGATGGATGGATGAGTGGATGGATGGATGGATGAGTGGATGGATGAGTGGATGGATGTGTGGATGGATGGATGGATGGATGGATGGATGGATGAGTGGATGGATGGATGGATGGATGAGTGGATGGATGAGTGGATGGATGAGTGGATGGATGAGTGGATGGATGAGTGGATGGATGAGTGGATGGATGAGTGGATGGATGAGTGGATGGATGGATGGATGAGTGGATGGATGGATGAGTGGATGGATGAGTGGATGGATGGATGGATGAGTGGATGGATGGATGGATGGATGAGTGGATGGATGGATGGATGAGTGGATGGATGAGTGGATGGATGAGTGGATGGATGGATGGATGAGTGGATGGATGGATGGATGGATGGATGAGTGGATGGATGGATGGATGGATGAGTGGATGGATGGATGGATGGATGAGTGGATGGATGAGTGGATGGATGAGTGGATGGATGAGTGGATGGATGAGTGGATGGATGGATGGATGAGTGGATGGATTGATGAATGAGTGGATGGATGGATGAATGAGTGGATGACTGAACTGAAGAACGTGTAAAAAGTTGTGTTTCTCCTCTCCAGAGTACCACCCTACTCCGTTCTCTGAGAAGTTCTTCCTGGTTGTCATAGAGAAGGACCTGAACATGAACTCTGTGCTGCAGATGTGGCACCTGCACCTCCAGTCCGTACAGGCTTGTGTGGGTGAGTACCTAACCACAACCTAGCCTAACCACAACCGAACCTAGGCCTATGTGGGTGAGTACCTAACCACAACCCAACCTAACCACAACCTAACCTAGGCCTGTCTGGGTGAGTACCTAACCACAACCCATCCTAACCTAGGCCTGTGTGGGTGCTATAATACAGTACAGTATAATACAGTATAATAGAGTACAGTAGACCCCAGTATAATAGAGTACAGTAGACCCCAGTATAATTGAGTACAGTAGACCCCAGTATAATAGAGTACAGTAGACCCAGGTATAATAGAGTACAGTAGACCCCAGTATAATAGAGTACAGTAGACCCAGGTATAATAGAGTACGGTAGACCCTGGTATAATAGAGTACGGTAGACCCCGGTATAATAGAGTACGGTAGACCCGGTATAATAGAGTACGGTAGACCCGGTATAATAGAGTACGGTAGACCCGGTATAATAGAGTACGGTAGACCCCGGTATAATAGAGTACGGTAGACCCCGGTATAATAGAGTACGGTAGACCCCGGTATAATAGAGTACGGTAGACCCCGGTATAATAGAGTACAGTAGACCCCGGTATAATAGAGTACGGTAGACCCGGTATAATAGAGTACGGTAGACCCGGTATAATAGAGTACGGTAGACCCGGTATAATAGAGTACGGTAGACCCGGTATAATAGAGTACGGTAGACCCGGTATAATAGAGTACGGTAGACCCCGGTATAATAGAGTACGGTAGACCCCGGTATAATAGAGTACGGTAGACCCCGGTATAATAGAGTACGGTAGACCCCGGTATAATAGAGTACGGTAGACCCCGGTATAATAGAGTACGGTAGACCCCGGTATAATAGAGTACGGTAGACCCCGGTATAATAGAGTACGGTAGACCCCGGTATAATAGAGTACGGTAGACCCCGGTATAATAGAGTACGGTAGACCCGGTGTAATAGAAGGCGACGGACCCCGGTGTAATAGAGTGCGGCGGGCCCCGGTGTAATAGAGTGCGGCGGGCCCCGGTGTAATAGAGTGCGGCGGGCCCCGGTGTAATAGAGTGCGGCGGGCCCCGGTGTAATAGAGTGCGGCGGGCCCCGGTGTAATAGACTGCGGCGGGCCCCGGTGTAATAGAGTGCGGCGGGCCCCGGTGTAATAGAGTGCGGCGGGCCCCGGTGTAATAGAGTGCGGCGGGCCCCGGTGTAATAGAGTGCGGCGGGCCCCGGTGTAATAGAGTGCGGCGGGCCCCGGTGTAATAGAGTGCGGCGGGCCCCGGTGTAATAGAGTGCGGCGGGCCCCGGTGTAATAGAGTGCGGCGGGCCCCGGTGTAATAGAGTGCGGCGGGCCCCGGTGTAACGGAGTAGTGCGGCGCCCCGGTATAACGGAGTAGTGCGGCGGGCCCCGGTATAACGGAGTAGTGCGGCGGGCCCCGGTGTAACGGAGTAGTGCGGCGGGCCCCGGTGTAATGGAGTAGTACAGCGCATTAGTATGCGCATTGAGGCCTGTGTAGTTTGTATATTGATTGTGTTGAAGATAACGTTTTTTCTCGATTTGTTTAGATAAGTTTGTTTAGATAATATTGTGAACAATAAAGTTTTTCCTCTGTTGTTGAGATGACTATATGAACAATAAAGTTTTCTCTCTGTCTCTCTTTCTCTCTCTGTGTGTTCAGATGATCCGGTCCCAGAGCGGTCTTACCAGTCTCAGCTGACGATCCCGTTCCAACAGAGTACAGCTGACACGTCCCCCTCCCCTCTCCCTCGCTCAGCCTCCACAGCCAACCTGCAGTCAGCCAGCAAACTGATCCTCAGCTCCAAGCTGGTCTGCAGCCACCGCCTGGACCTGCCTGTTGGGGTGGAGGTGACCAGAGCTACGCCCTCCGCAGGTACGGGTGGATATACACACACACACACACATACATATATATATATATACATATACCCTCCACAGGTACGGGTGTATATACACACACACATATATACATACATATACCCTCCACAGGTACGGGTGTATACACACACACACACATATATACATACATATACCCTCCACAGGTACGGGTGGATACACACACACACACACACACACACACACACACACACACACACACACACACACACACATATATATATATATATATTACATACATACATATACCCTCCACAGGTACGGGTGTATATACACACACACATATATATACATACATATACCCTCCACAGGTACGGGTGTATATACACACACACATATATATACATACATATACCCTCCACAGGTACGGGTGGATATACACACACACACACACACACACACACACACACACACACACACACACATATATATACATACATATACCCTCCACAGGTACGGGTGTATATACACACACACATATATATACATACATATACCCTCCACAGGTACGGGTGTATATACACACACACATATATATACATACATATACCCTCCACAGGTACGGGTGTATATACACACACACATATATATACATACATATACCCTCCACAGGTACGGGTGTATACACACACACACATATATATACATACATATACCCTCCACAGGTACGGGTGGATATACACACACACATATACATACATATACCCTCCGCAGGTACGGGTGGATATATACACACACACACACACACACACACACACACACACACACACACACACATATATACATATACCCTCCACAGGTACGGGTGGATATACATACATACATACATACATATATATACCCTCCACAGGTAGACTAATAACTTTACTTTGACATATTTGTAAAAACAGTCTAAATGTAATATATTCCAAAGTAAAAGTTTTAAAACCAACAGCACATCATAGATATATGAAACATCTCACAAGCCAGGGACTGGATCCTAACTATTTATTATGCCATTGTCCTCCATGTCTCTGTCTTCAAGTCATCTGAGTTAGTCTGATTCAGTTATTCTATACTGTCTCTCTCCCTCTCTCTCCAGGTCACCTGAGTTCGTCGTCCATCTACCCTGTGTGTCTGGCCCCCTACCTGATCGTCACCACCTGCTCTGACTCCCGCGTCCGTTTCTGGCGCTGCTCTGTGGAGGGGGGAGAGACAGCCCTGGGGTGTGAGGAGGGGGAGAACAGGATCTATCACTGGGAGCCTTGGGCTCTACTCAACGAGGAGGAGGATAACAACAGCGCTGTGTGTGTCCCGGGACGTCCTGTAGCCGTGTCCTGTTCCTACACTGGACGACTGGCTGTCTCCTTCAAACAGCCCCGGCCTGGACACATCCCGGGACAGGTAGGACAGGACTTTTACTGTACGCTCCACTTAAGTTAATGACTCATTGGATTAGTGCATATTCTGTTTACGTACAGTGTAGTTCACCTGTCCGAATTCAAGCACATTGTTTTTAATTTCTGGCCCTGAGGAATGTAAAAAAAATACAGTATAATCTTTATCAGTCATTTTGTAGAAGGTTTTACCTGAAGTGGTTGTGTTTCTGTCTCTAGATGTGGTTTTGGATGAGAACATCTGATGACTAAAATGTACAATACTTCATTTTCCCGCAGACATTTAGTCTTTTTGCATTTAACCTGACGGTTTAATGAAGTGTGTACCTTCCTCCTTCCCTCCCTCTCTCCAGGGCCATGGTCCAGCAGGGGACTTCTCCATGCACGTGTCCATCTTTGAGTGTGAGTCTACGGGGGGGTCTGAGTGGGTGTTGGAGCAGACTCTCCATCTGGATGACTTCACTAGGCCCTCCTCTACCCTGGACCCCGGAGTCAGTGTAGACTCCAACCTCTTTGTGTACAGCAGGTACTGGTGGGGTGTGTGTGAGTGTGTGCCTGTAAGTGTGTGCATGTCTCTAAAATGACTAACCCCCTCTCTCTCTTTCTGTAGGTCTGACCTGTACATGAGTCGCGACCACCACTCTCCCAACATCAAACACTATGTCCACCTGGACTGGCTGTCCAAAGAGGACGGGTCTCATATCCTCACGGTGGGGGTGGGATCCAATATCCTCATGTACGGTCGCATCTCGGGCGTTGTCAACGAACAGACCTCAAGCAAGGACGGGGTGGCGATCATCACCCTACCTCTAGGGGGCAGCATCAAACAGGTACACGCTCACACACACACACACACACACACCCCAAAGTCAGGATCAAACTGGTACTTCCGTAACCTACACTACCTTGTATTCTTCACACATTTATTCTACTGTGTATTGCTGGTACATCTGCTGTTTGTTAGCATGTGGTTCTGTCTGTATGTGTTGTGTATGCTGCTAAATGACTTGCCTCTTTGAGGACAATCAACTTTTCAAGCCTGCATCCCAAATGGTTTCCTGGCTAGTCAGACTCCTTGCTTCAGGCCAAACGCCACGCCCACGGATGTTAGAGTCTGGATCTGAGTCCCTCCCTGACCCTTCACCGAATGGGGCAGTGATTGGTCCAGAAACCCATTGGTATTCCGCCAGTGTGTAAAGCAGTGGTTTGAAAATGTGTCATTGGCTTTGATACTCTGATTGGTTAGCCCCTCGTGCCCATCCTCACAACAAACAACTTCAATGTTGTCAGTCTGACTAAAGTATTGCATGTAGTGAACGAGAATTTAGGGTGAGACTACTCTCTGGCTACCCAAATGGCACCCTATTCCCTAATTGGTGCACTACTTTTGACCAGAGCCTAATGACTACACTATAAAGCGTCTGGATAATAAACATTATTATTATTATAATAATAATCCTTATTATTACCCCCCTGCATCCCTAATCTAATGTGAAACAGGGTATCCGTTCACGCTGGATCCTGCTGCGCACTGTGGACCTGCTCTCCTCTGTAGACGGCACCCCCTCCCTGCCCGTGTCCCTGTCCTGGGTGAGGGACGGCATCCTGGTGGTTGGTATGGACTGTGAGATGCACGTGTACGCCCAGTGGCGCCAGGACCGCAAGCCCGGCGAGGCCGAGGGGGACAGCCTCTCCTCTGAAGATAACATCGCCGGGGGGGGTGGAGGGGGCGGAGGGCAGACGGCCACCAATGCAACCACGGGGGGATCCTCGTTGGCGTTCAAGGGGCGCCCCCGGTCCAAGAGTGTGTTTGAGGGCAACGTGGCAATCGACGAGGCTCTCCAGGCGCCGGCAGGGCTGCAGGAGGGGGGTCTGTTCGAGGCAGCCCACTCCCTGTCCCCCACCCTGCCTCAGTACCATCCAACACAGCTGCTGGAGCTCATGGACCTGGGGAAGGTCCGCCGTGCCAAGGTGGGTCTGTCTGTCTGGGTGGATGGGTGTCTGTCTGTCTGGGTGGATGGGTGTCTGTCTGTCTGGGTGGATGGGTGTTTGTCTGGGTGGATGGGTGTCTGTCTGGGTGGATGGGTGTCTGTCTGGGTGGATGGGTGTCTGTCTGGGTGGATGGGTGTCTGTCTGGATGAGTGTCTGTCTGTCTGGATGGATGGGTGTCTGTCTGTCTGGGTGGATGGGTGTCTGTCTGGGTGGATGGGTGTCTGTCTGGGTGGATGGGTGTCTGTCTGGATGAGTGTCTGTCTGTCTGGATGGATGGGTGTCTGTCTGTCTGGGTGGATGGGTGTCTGTCTGGATGGATGGGTGTCTGTCTGGGTGGATGGATGGGTGTCTGTCTGGGTGGATGGATGGGTGTCTGTCTGGGTGGATGGATTGGTGTCTGTCTGGGTGGATGGGTGTCTGGCTGGGTGTGTTGGGTGTCTGGCTGGGTGTGTTGGGTGTCTGGCTGGGTGGATGGGTGTCTGGCTGGGTGGATGGGTGTCTGGCTGGGTGTGTTGGTGGAATGATGAATAGATGGCTGGTTGGCTGTCTGTCTGTGTGGGTGGATGGGTGTCTGGCTGGGTGTGTTGGTGGATGGATGAATAGATAGCTGGTTGGCTGTCTGTCTGGGTGGATGAATGTCTGGTTAGCTGTCTGTCTGTCTGGTGGGTCTGGGTGGATGGGTGAGGTGGATGAATGTCTGGATGGCTGTCTGTCTGATTGGTTGGTGGGCTGGCTGGTTGGCTTCTTGCATGGCTGGCTGGCTGTTTGTCCATCTGCCTGTCCACTTTATATATGTTTGCAACCAAGATACATTTATTTAAGTGACCAGACAACTTCTTGAGTAGTCATAGAATGTCATGATGATGATGACAACAACATGACTACTGTAATTATGATGACAATGATGATGGCGAGGATGCCGTCAATGACTATATTAATGTCTCTGCCACGGATGAGGAAGATGGTTATTCTTCTTCTTCAGGCCATCCTGTCCCACCTGGTGAAATGTATCGCTGGGGAGGTTGCTGTGGTGAGGGACGTGGAGGCAGGTGAGGGTGGAACCAGACGCCACCTGTCCCGGACAATCAGTGTGAGCGGCAGTACGGCTAAAGACACCATCGTGGCCGGCCGCGACGGGGGACGAGATTACACAGAAATCAACTCCATACCCCCTCTACCCCTCTACGCTCTGCTCTCTGCTGACCTGGACACCTCCTATAAGGGAGGAGAGGAGGGGGCGAAGGGAGGCAAGGTGTCCGAGGTAGAGGGGGCGAGGAAGACAGGAGGAGATCAGTACACAGACCTGTTCCAGGTAAGAGGATTCAGGTTTTAGCTGGATGTTTCAGTGACACATACAGATGTTTCATTTTTCATAGAATCATACTTCCTAAGTGTGTAGATGCTCAACTAATTCTTCAATTTGATTCTGTTGGTTTATTTTCTATCGTATAATGTTGATATTCTGTCTGTTACCGAAAGACAAGATATGCAGTAAATGTTTGTTGGAACCATGTGACCCCTCCATGTGTTAACCTTTGGGTCCAGATGTAATCTTGTTCTCTGTTATACCCAAATCAATAATCAATCAATCATCTAGTGATTGTATGTCTCCCTTCCTCAGTTGCAGGCGGTGACGACGGATGACTTTGTGAGCTTCGCTACAGAGAAAGTAGAGAAGAAGTCTAGATTCATCAACCTGTCTCAGTACGGACCCACCTACTTCGGACCAGAACACGCACAGGTAAACAACAACAACAACATTTATTTACTTACCAGCTTGTGGATGGTTTAGATGTTATTGTCTGGTTAAATTGTTTGTCAAGCAAATGTATCGCCTCTGTCATTAATACAGTAATTCTCTCTCTCTCTCTCTCTCTCTCTCTCTCTCTCTCTCTCTCTCTCTCTCTCTCTCTCTCTCTCTCTCTCTCTCTCTCTCTCTCTCTCTCTCTCTCTCTCTCTCTCTCTCTCTCTCTCTCTCTCTCTCTCTCTCTCTCTCTCTCTCTCTCTCTCTCTCTCTCTCTCTCTCTCTCTCTCTCTCTCTCTCTCTCTCTCTCTCTCTCTCTCTCTCTCTCTCTCTCTCTCCCTCCTCCCCTCCCTCTCTCCCTCCTCGCTCTCTCCCTCCCTCCATCCTTCTCTCCCTCCCTCCATCCTTCCTTCCCTCCCTCCTTCCCTCTCTCTCTCTCCTCCCTCCCTCCTCCCTCCCTCTCTCCCTTCTCTCTCCCTCTCTCTCTCCCTCTCTCCCTCCTTCCCTCTCTCTCTCCCTCCTCCCTCCCTCCCTCCCTCCAGGTGTTATCTAGTCAGCTGATGCATTCCAGTCTTCCAGGTCTGACCAGGTTGGAACAGATGTTTCTGGTGGCTCTAGCTGATACTGTAGCTACCACCAGTTCAGAGGTCAGCAGCTCCACTGACAAACAGTACACAGGTCAGTCTCAGAGAGAGGGAGGGAGGGAGGGAGGGTGTCTGTGACTTGGGTCATGTTTTACCTGACCATGGTCTATTAGGCAAAACAAATGGAAATATAATGTAATTAGTCTAGTCAGAGTTGTTCCCTGATTACGTGTTCTTAATGGTTGATATAAACACACACTGACAGTTATCTTTGTCATTTCACCTCCAGTATCAGTCTGTTATAGATGTTATTTAGTCTTTAAGGGGGAAGTGAGAAAGAGACCTTAGCAGGTTGTTCCTCTGTAAAGTAAGCAGAGGGAGAGAAAGAAGGAGAGGGAGAGATTGAGAGGGGAAAGGGCGGGAGAGGGAGCGAAGGTTAAACGGTTCATGGACGAGACACACTAAGACACAGGACTATGGGGCACATTGAACTACCATGGTACCATGAACAAGTAGTGCCATATATAGGAAATGGCGTACCATTTAGGGAGGAGGACCAGGCACATAGAGTGGAAGACATTGGGCCATACCCGTTGGGCTGTACAGCTGCGTAAGACAAAGACATATTTCCACCAGTGGTCGTGTATATACCCCAGTTTGGGTGGAGTCTCATCCTTCCCTCTAAACATGACATCTTTATTACTAGGCAGGAAGTTAAGTGATACGGGCCATAAACTGTTCCTTCTCCTTTAAGGTGACCTGACCTGACCTTGACCCCCTTCCTCACTACTCCACAGCTCCACCATTATCAGTGACTACAGTCATGTGATTGCCTCTCCTCTACTCAGCACCTCCCAAAACTCCCTGGCTCCTATCCATCCTTCCTTGACTCCACCATATACATTCCTCCTACAGATACCCATTAACCTCTCTGGGATTGTTCGGGACGCAGAAAGCATTCAGCCATTTTCCAACCAAAGATAGGTGTCACAAAAAAAACAGAAATATAGATTAAATTAAGCACTAACCTTTGACGATCTTCATCAGATTACACTCCAAGGACTCAATGTTACACAATACATGTATGTTTTGTTCGATCAAGTTCATATTTATATCCAAAAACCTCAGTTTACATTGGCGCCATGTTCAGAAATGCCTCCAAAACATCCAGAGAAATTGCAGAGAGCCACATCAAATAACATAAATACTCATCATAAACTTTGATGAAAGATACATGTTTTACATAGAATTAAAGATAAACTTGTTCTTAATGCAACCGCTGTGTCAGATTTCAAAAAAGCTTTACGGCAAAAGCACAATATTCAATCATCTGAGAACAGCATTCAGCCACAAAAGCAAGACATACAGTTACCCGCCAAATTGTGGAGTCAACAAAAGTCATAAATAGCATTATAAAGCTTCACTTACCTTTGCTGATCTTCGTCAGAATGCACTCCCAGGACTCCCACTTCCACAAGAAATGTTTGTTTTGTTGGATTACGTCCATATTTATGTCCAAATACCTCCGTTTTGTTTGCGCGTTTAGTTCACTATTCCAAAGGCACAATGCGCGAATGCAAAATCCAGAAGAAAAGTCAAGAGTTCCATTACAGTTTGTAGAAACATGTCAAACGATGTTTACAATCATTCCTTAGGGTCTTTTTATAATGAATCTTCAATAATATTCCAACCCGGATAATAGCGTATTCATTACAGAGGAAAACAAAGGAACGTGACCGCTCAGTAAACACCTGATCGGCCTCAGCCTTGTCCACTTGTTGAAACAGCTCTTATTCGACCCCCTTCCACAATAGAAGCCTCAAACAACTTTCTAAAGACTGTTGACATCTGCTGGAAGCCTTGGGAAGTGCAATCTGGCCCCATAGACACAGCATATTGGATAGGCAATCACTTAAATGAAACTACAAACCTCAGATTTCCCACTTCCTGGTTGGATTTGTCTCAGGTTTTCACCTGCCGTATGAGTTCTGTTATACTCACAGACGTCATTCAAACAGTCTTAGAAACTTCACAGTGGTTTCCATCCAATACTACGAATAATATGCATATCTTAGCATCTGGGACAGAGTAGCAGGCAGTCAACTCTGGGCACCTTATTCATCCAAGCTACTCAATACTGCCCCCCTGTCACAAAGAAGTTAACTTCTGGTGTAGAAACCAGACTATGGCACTCCTTATGTCTCTAATATAAGTGATGATTAACAATATTTCAAGTTTATAAATCCGAAGCCATCAGTATGGATGGGTAGAGGGGGACAGAGAGATCCCTCAACCCACTCCATCTGGTGTGGAGTCTTAGGAGGAAGCTGCTCTCTCAAATGAATGGTAAAGACTGGCACCATCTGATTCCATCTGATCAGTGTGTGTGTGTGATTTAATGTGCTACACTAACCCATGTGTTAATAATGTGATTCTGTCTAGGTGGTGAGGCCCTGGATGAGTGTGGGTTGAGGTACCTGTTAGCCATGCGTCTACACACCTGTCTCCTCACCTCTCTACCCCCACTGTACCGCATGCAGTTGCTACACCAAGGTATGGTACACAGACACACACACACACACACACACACACACACACACACACATACACACACACTTCTGCTTCACAATCTGTCTTTCTGAGCTGTGATGGAGAGGGTCATAGAGAGGGTCTTATTGGTACATTATACTGAGATATTGCTCTAGTATTGGATATGTAGGATGACCCAGGTCCAGATATGTTGTCTCTCTCTGGGCCCTGTTCCCTCCCAGGTCCAGATATGGTGTCACTCTCTGTGCCCTGTTCCCTCCCAGGTCCAGATATGTTGTCTCTCTCTGGGCCCTGTTCCCTCCCAGGTCCAGATATGTTGTCTCTCTCTGGGCCCTGTTCCCTCCCAGGTCCAGATATGTTTTCTCTCTCTGGGCCCTGTTCCCTCCCTTTTTGTATGTTTTACTAAAGCACACAACAGTCAACAATCAAGCACTGAAGCAAAGCAACCTTTTCTCTCCTCTCTGAACACAGTCACCTGTCTCCCCCCAGGTCTGTCTACGTGTCACTTTGCGTGGGCGTTCCACTCGGAGGCTGAGGAGGAGATGTTGAATATGATCCCGGCCATGCAGAGAGGAGACCCTCAGTGGTCTGAGCTACGGGCTGTAGGGGTGGGCTGGTGGATACGCAACATCAACACACTACGCAGGATGGTGGAGAAGGTAGGGGATGATGTGGTGTGGCCTGAACTCCTATCATTGATTGATTGGTTGGTCTTCATGGTTTGATTGGTTGATCTGTGTGTAGGTGGGTAAGGCAGCATTCCAGAGGAACAACGATCCTTTAGATGCAGCTCTCTTCTACCTGGCCATGAAGAAGAAGGCTGTTCTCTGGGGCCTGTTCAGGTAACACACCTGGAACACACCTGGACCTCTTGCCTGATCCCAGATCAGTTTGTGTTGTCTCACCTTTTTGTTTAGTTATTCACCTCTCCTGGACTTTTCTTTAAAATCCACATTTTATGTTTATCCATGTGTCAGAACTCTATTACATGAATCATGTACAGTAGGTAAATAATGTATATTATATTCTCCTCCTCCTCTCCTCTAGGTCTCAGCGTGATGAGAAGATGACGGTGTTCTTTAAGAATAACTTCAGTGAGGACCGCTGGCGTAAAGCAGCTCTGAAGAACGCTTTCTCTCTGCTGGGGAAACAGCGCTTTGAACAGGCTGCTGCCTTCTTCCTGCTGGCTGGCTCCCTGAAAGACGCCATCGAGGTCTGGACAGACACACAGACACACAGACACACACACACACACACAGTCTGTTCCTAGTTTAGACCTACTTCAGCTGCACCTGTATTGTGTCTGTTGTTGTGACATTGTCCTCGCCATGGAAACCTGGCACAGACCAATGTTTATGGAAGTCAACTAGGAGGTGTGTCAATGACGTGAGACTCTACAGCTGTGTGTGTGAATGGTCTAGTCTAAACCTGAAAGATAAGGTTGTGGGGATGGTTAGCTACGTAAATGATGGGGTTACTTTACCTTGGGCGGAGGGTGCAACAGCACAGTCTCAACATGCTGATAGCAGGACACTGCCTAGAGGGGGAATGGGTTCCTACTGTAAGTGTTTGGGGATAGTTTACCAGACAGTCGGTTCAAAAGGTCATCATTGAGGAGAACACTAGATCACACGTTCATCATTTTAGTCTGTCTTAGCCATGAGTCTTACTGTTTAGTCACTTTTAGCAAACAGTCTAAACCTTGAACCTTGATTTGCCGTTGAACAGCATTTTTAGTCCAGCAAGAGACAGACCCTGAATACATCTATGGTTGTCAGGTTTCTTAGTAAGTCTATGTTACAAACCCTGCACATGCAGAACCTGCTTGATGTGTGGACAGTGCCTGGTGTGGCTTCTCAGAACTCCATCTACCCTACTCTTACTGTCCTCTCCTCTTACTGTCCTCTCCTCTTACTGTCCTGTCCTCTAACTGTCCTCTCCTCTAACTGTCCTCTCCTCTAACTGTCCTCTCCTCTAACTGTCCTCTCCTCTAACTGTCCTCTCCTCTAACTGTCCTCTCCTCTAACTGTCCTCTCCTCTAACTGTCCTCTCCTCTAACTGTCCTCTCCTCTAACTGTCCTCTCCTCTAAGTGTCCTCTCCTCTAAGTGTCCTCTCCTCTAAGTGTCCTCTCCTCTAAGTGTCCTCTCCTCTAAGTGTCCTCTCCTCTAAGTGTCCTCTCCTCTAAGTGTCCTCTCCTAAGTGTCCTCTCCTCTAACTCTCCTCTCCTCTAACTGTCCTCTCCTCTAACTGTCCTCTCCTCTAACTGTCCTCTCCTCTAACTGTCCTCTCCTCTAACTGTCCTCTCCTCTAACTGTCCTCTCCTCTAACTGTCCTCTCCTCTAACTGTCCTCTCCTCTACTAGGCCTTTTATATTCCTAAAGGAACACAGGACAACTCTAACTGTCCTCTACTCTAACGGTCACTTACTTACCTTACCATTACGGTGGCTTGCGAAAGTATTCACCCCTTGCCTTACAACCTGGAATTAAAATAGATTTTTGGGGGGGTTGTATCATTTGATTTACACAACATGCCAACCATTTTGAAGATGCACATTTTTTTTATTGTGAAACAAACAAGAAATAAGACAAAAAACTGAAAACTTGAGCATGCATAACTATTCATCCCCCCCAAAGTCAATACTTGTAGACCCACCTTTTGCAGCAATTACAGCTGCAAGTCTCTTGGGACATGTCTTTGACTAGGCCATTCCAAGACATTTAAATGTTCCCCTTAAACCACTCGAGTGTTGCTTTAGCAGTATGCATAGGGCCAATGTCCTGCTGGAAGGTGAACCTCCGTCCCAGTCTCAAATCTCTGGAATACTGAAACAGGTTTACCTCAAGAATTTCTATGTATTTAGCGCCATCCAGCATTCCTTCAATTCTGACCAGTTTCCCAGTCCCTGCCTATGAAGACCATCCCAACAGCATGATGCTGCCACCACCATGCTTCACTGTGGGGATGGTGTTCTTGGGATGATGAGGTGTTGGGTTTGTGCCAGACATAACATTTTCCTTGATAGCCAAAAAGCTCAATTTTAGTTTTATCTGACCAGAGTACCTTCTTCTTCCATATGTTTGGGGAGTCTCCCACATGCGTTTTGGCGAACACCAAACATGTTTGCTTATTATTTTTTTAAGCATGGGCTTTTTTCTGGCCTGGCCACTCTTCCATAAAGCCCAGCTCTGTGGCGTGTACAGCTTAGTGGTCTAATGGACAGATACTCCAATCTCTGCAGTGGAGCTTTGCAGCTCCTTCAGGGTTATCTTTTGTTTCTTTGTTGCCTCTCTGATTAATGCCCTCCTTGCCTGGTCTGTGAGTTTTGGTGGGCGGCCCTCTCTTGGCAGGTTTGTTGTGGTGCCATTTTCTTTAAATTATTTAATGATGTTCTGGGGGATGCTCAAAGTTTCTGATAATTTTTTTTAACCCAACCCCGATCTGTACTTCTCCACAACTTTGTCACTGACCTGTTTGGAGAGCTCCTAGGTCTTCATAGTGTTGCTTGCTTGGTGGTGCCCCTTGCTTAGTTGTATTGCAGACTCTGGGGCCTTTCTGAACAGGTGTGTAAAAATATATACTGAGATCATGTGACAGATCATGTGACACTTAGATTGCACACAGGTGGACTTTATTTAACTAATTATGTGACTTCTGAAGGTAATTGGTTGCACAAGATCTTATTTAGGGGCTTCATCGCAAAGGGGGTGAATCCATATGCACGCACCACTTTTCCGTTTTTAATTTTTAATACATTTTTGAAACAGCTCATTTTTTTTCATTTCACTTCACAAATTTGGAGTATTTTGTGTATGTCCATTACATGAAATCCAATTAAATCAATTTTGTAATGCAACAAAATAGGAAAAATGTCAAGGTGGTTAGAGCGTTGGACTAGTAACCAAAAGGTTGCAAGTTCAAATCCCCGAGCTGACAAGGTACAAATCTGTCGTTCTGCCCCTGAACAGGCAGTTAACCCACTGTTCCTAGGCCGTCATTGAAAATAAGAATTTGTTCTTAACTGACTTGCTTAGTAAAAAAAGGGGGTGAATACTTTTGCAAGGCAATGTATATTCCTTATGGAACACAGGCCAACTTTAACTGTCCTCTACTCTAACTGTACTGACCTCTACTCTAACTGTACTGTCCTCTACTCTAACTGCACTGTCCTCTACTCTAACTGTACTGACCTCTACTCTAACTGTACTGTCCTCTACTCTAACTGTACTGTCCTCTACTCTAACTGTACTGTCCTCTACTCTAACTGTACTGTCCTCTACTCTAACTGTACTGTCCTCTACTCTAACTGTACTGACCTCTACTCTAACTGTACTGTCCTCTACTCTAACTGTACTGACCTCTACTCTAACTGTACTGTCCTCTACTCTAACTGTACTGACCTCTACTCTAACTGCACTGTCCTCTACTCTAACTGTACTGTCCTCTACTCTAACTGTACTGTCCTCTACTCTAACTGTACTGTCCTCTACTCTAACTGCACTGTCCTCTACTCTAACTGCATTGTCCTCTACTCTAACTGCACTGTCCTCTACTCTAACTGTACTGACCTCTACTCTAACTGTACTGTCCTCTACTCTAACTGTACTGACCTCTACTCTAACTGTACTGTCCTCTACTCTAACTGTACTGACCTCTACTCTAACTGTACTGTCCTCTACTCTAACTGTACTGACCTCTACTCTAACTGTACTGTCCTCTACTCTAACTGTACTGACCTCTACTCTAACTGTACTGACCTCTACTCTAACTGTACTGTCCTCTACTCTAACTGTACTGTCCTCTACTCTAACTGTACTGTCCTCTACTCTAACTGTACTGACCTCTCCTCTAACTGTACTGACCTCTACTCTAACTGTACTGACCTCTACTCTAACTGTACTGTCCTCTACTCTAACTGTACTGACCTCTACTCTAACTGTACTGTCCTCTACTCTAACTGTACTGTCCTCTACTCTAACTGTACTGACCTCTACTCTAACTGTACTGTCCTCTACTCTAACTGTACTGACCTCTACTCTAACTGTACTGTCCTCTACTCTAACTGTACTGTCCTCTACTCTAACTGCACTGTCCTCTACTCTAACTGCACTGTCCTCTACTCTAACTGTACTGTCCTCTACTCTAACTGTACTGTCCTCTACTCTAACTGTACTGACCTCTACTCTAACTGTACTGTCCTCTACTCTAACTGTACTGACCTCTACTCTAACTGTACTGTCCTCTACTCTAACTGTACTGACCTCTACTCTAACTGTACTGTCCTCTACTCTAACTGCACTGTCCTCTACTCTAACTGTACTGTCCTCTACTCTAACTGTACTGACCTCTACTCTAACTGCACTGTCCTCTACTCTAACTGTACTGTCCTCTACTCTAACTGTACTGTCCTCTACTCTAACTGCACTGTCCTCTACTCTAACTGCACTGTCCTCTACTCTAACTGTACTGTCCTCTACTCTAACTGTACTGTCCTCTACTCTAACTGTACTGTCCTCTACTCTAACTGCACTGTCCTCTACTCTAACTGTACTGTCCTCTACTCTAACTGTACTGTCCTCTACTCTAACTGTACTGTCCTCTACTCTAACTGTACTGACCTCTACTCTAACTGTACTGTCCTCTACTCTAACTGTACTGACCTCTACTCTAACTGTACTGTCCTCTACTCTAACTGTACTGTCCTCTACTCTAACTGTACTGACCTCTACTCTAACTGTACTGTCCTCTACTCTAACTGTACTGTCCTCTACTCTAACTGTACTGTCCTCTACTCTAACTGTACTGTCCTCTACTCTAACTGTACTGTCCTCTACTTTAACTGTCCTCTACTCTAACTGCACTGTCCTCTACTCTAACTGTACTGACCTCTACTCTAACTGTACTGTCCTCTACTCTAACTGTACTGTCCTCTACTCTAACTGTACTGTCCTCTACTCTAACTGTACTGTCCTCTACTCTAACTGTACTGTCCTCTACTCTAACTGTACTGTCCTCTACTCTAACTGTACTGTCCTCTACTCTAACTGTACTGTCCTCTACTTTAACTGTCCTCTACTCTAACTGTACTGTCCTCTACTCTAACTGTACTGACCTCTACTCTAACTGTACTGTCCTCTACTCTAACTGTACTGTCCTCTACTCTAACTGTACTGTCCTCTACTCTAACTGTACTGTCCTCTACTCTAACTGTACTGTCCTCTACTCTAACTGTACTGTCCTCTACTCTAACTGTACTGACCTCTACTCTAACTGTACTGTCCTCTACTCTAACTGTACTGTCCTCTACTCTAACTGTACTGTCCTCTACTCTAACTGTACTGTCCTCTACTCTAACTGTACTGTCCTCTACTCTAACTGTACTGTCCTCTACTCTAACTGTACTGTCCTCTACTCTAACTGTACTGTCCTCTACTCTAACTGTACTGTCCTCTACTTTAACTGTCCTCTACTCTAACTGCACTGTCCTCTACTCTAACTGTACTGACCTCTACTCTAACTGTACTGTCCTCTACTCTAACTGTACTGTCCTCTACTCTAACTGTACTGTCCTCTACTCTAACTGTACTGTCCTCTACTCTAACTGCACTGTCCTCTACTCTAACTGCACTGTCCTCTACTCTAACTGTACTGTCCTCTACTCTAACTGTACTGTCCTCTACTCTAACTGTACTGTCCTCTACTCTAACTGTACTGTCCTCTACTCTAACTGTACTGTCCTCTACTCTAACTGTACTGTCCTCTACTCTAACTGTACTGTCCTCTACTCTAACTGTACTGTCCTCTACTCTAACTGCACTGTCCTCTACTCTAACTGTACTGTCCTCTACTCTAACTGTACTGTCCTCTACTCTAACTGTACTGTCCTCTACTCTAACTGCACTGTCCTCTACTCTAACTGTACTGTCCTCTACTCTAACTGCACTGTCCTCTACTCTAACTGCACTGTCCTCTACTCTAACTGTACTGTCCTCTACTCTAACTGTACTGTCCTCTACTCTAACTGTACTGACCTCTACTCTAACTGTACTGTCCTCTACTCTAACTGTACTGTCCTCTACTCTAACTGTACTGACCTCTACTCTAACTGTACTGTCCTCTACTCTAACTGTACTGTCCTCTACTCTAACTGTACTGTCCTCTACTCTAACTGTACTGTCCTCTACTCTAACTGTACTGTCCTCTACTCTAACTGTACTGTCCTCTACTCTAACTGCACTGTCCTCTACTCTAACTGTACTGTCCTCTACTCTAACTGTACTGTCCTCTACTCTAACTGTACTGTCCTCTACTCTAACTGTACTGTCCTCTACTCTAACTGTACTGTCCTCTCCTCTAACTGCACTGACCTCTACTCTAACTGTACTGTCCTCTACTCTAACTGTACTGTCCTCTACTCTAACTGTACTGTCCTCTACTCTAACTGCACTGTCCTCTACTCTAACTGTACTGACCTCTACTCTAACTGCACTGTCCTCTACTCTAACTGCACTGTCCTCTACTCTAACTGCACTGTCCTCTACTCTAACTGCACTGTCCTCTACTCTAACTGTACTGTCCTCTACTCTAACTGCACTGTCCTCTACTCTAACTGTACTGTCCTCTACTCTAACTGTACTGTCCTCTTTCTTCTCCTGTAACTGTCCCTCTTCTCTAGGTGTGCTTGGAGAAGATGGAAGATATCCAGTTGGCCATGGTAGTAGCCAGGCTGTACGAGGCTGACTATGAGAGCAGTTCCACCTGCCAAGCCATCCTGTATGAGAAGGTTTTGGGCTGCCAGAGGGACGGGTCAGGGTACCACTGCACCAAATTACACCCGGACCCATTCCTACGCAGCATAGCCTTCTGGATCATGAAGGACTACACCAAGGCCCTGGACACACTGCTAGAGTGCATCCCCAAAGAGGATGATGAGAACCCAGGTGAGCAAGCATGGTGGTAGATCACACCCTCAGAGATGACAGGGATGTTTCAGCTGAGTGCTGATGCTATATTCTAACTGGATTGATTTGCATTGACCTCTATCGACCTCTTACTTTCTCCCTATCCCTCCCCTCCCCCTTCTCTCCCTATCCCTCCCCTCCCCTCTCTCCCTATCCCTCCCCTCCCCTTCTCTCCCCCTCCTCTCCCCTCCTCTCTCCCCCTCCCTCCCCTCCTCTCTCCCTTTTTCCCTCTCTAACCCCCCACCCAGATGTGATGGTGAAGTCGTGTAACCCAGTGGTATTTAGTTTCTATAACTACCTGAGGACACACCCCCTGATCATCCGCCGCCACTACGCGTCCCCTGAGGGTGCTGTGACATCATCACTAGGCCTCACCTCGGAGAAGAGCAGCGTCGACGAGATCAACCTCATCGAACGCAAACTCTTCTTCACCACGGCCAACGCACACTTCAAGGTCTTTGATTTGTTTTGAATCAATCATTTAATAACACAATTCAACCACACATGGATACAATGCATTTAGAAGCATCGAAGATAACACAAATTTGACAACTTAACGATATTGTATTATACCTGTACAGTCGTGGCTAAAAGTTTTGAAAATGACACAAATATTAATTTTCACAAAGTCTGCTGCCTCAGTTTGTATGATGTTAATTTGCATATACTCCAGAATGTTATGAAGAATGATCAGATGAATTGCAATTAATTGCAAGGTCCCTCTTTGCCATGCAAATGAACTGAATCCTACAAAAACATTTCCACTACATTTCAGCCCTGCCACAAAAGGACCAGCTGACATGTCAGTGATTCTCTCGTTAACACAGGTGTGAGTGTTGACGAGGACAAGGATGGAGATCACTCTGTCATGCAGATTTGAGTTTGAATAACAGACTGGAAGCTTCAAAAGGAGGGTGGTGCTAGGAATTATTGTTCTTCCTCTGTCAACCATGGTTATCTGCAAGGAAACACGTGCCATCATTGCTTTACACAAGAAGGGCTTCACAGGCAAGGATATTGCTGCCAGTAAGATTGCACCTAAATCAACCATTTATCAGATCATCAAGAATTGCAAGGAGAGCGGTTCAATTGTTGTGAAGAAGGCTTCAGGGCGCCCAAGAAAGTCCAGCAAGCGACAGGACCTTCTCCTAAAGTTGATTCAGCTGTGGGATCGGGGCACCACCAGTACAGAGCTTACTCAGGAATGGCAGCAGGCAGGTGTGAGAATCTGCATGCACAGTGAGGCAAAGACTTTGGAGGACGGCCTGGTGTCAAGAAGGGCAGCAAAGAAGCCACTTCTGTCCAGGAAAAACACCAGGGACACACTGATATTCTGCAAAAGGTACAGGGATTGGACTGCTGAGGACTGGGGTAAAGTCATTTTCTCTGATGAATCCCCTTTCCGATTGTTTGGGGAATCCAGAAAAAAGCTAATCCGGAGAAGACAAGATGAGCGCTACCATCAGTCCTGTGCCATGCCAACAGTAAAGCTTCCTGAGACCATTCATGTGTGAGGTTGCTTCTCAGCTGAGGGAGTGGGCTCACTCACAATTTTGCCGAAGAACACAGCCATGAATAAAGAATGGTACCAACACATCCTCCGAGAGCAACTTCTCCCAACCATCCAGGAACAGTTTGGTGATGAACAATGCCTTTTCCAGCATGATGGAGCACCTTGCCATAAGGCAAAAGTGATAACTAAGTGTCTCGGGGAATAAAACATAGATATTTTGTGTCCATGGCCAGGAAACTCCCCAGACCTTAATCCCATTGAGAACTTGTGGTCAATCCTCAAGTGGTGGGTGGACAAACAAAAACCCACAAATTCTGACAAACTCCAAGCATTGATTATGGAAGAATGGGCAGCCATCAGTCAGGATGTGGCCCAGAAGTTAATTGACAGCATGCCAGGGTGGATTGCAGAGGTCTTGAAAAAGAAGGGCCAACACTGCAAATATTGACTCTTTGCATCAACTTCATGTAATTGTCAATAAAAGCCTTTGACACTTATGAAATGCTCTTAATTGTACTTCATTATTCCATAGTAACTGACTAAAATATCTGAAGACACTGAAGCAGCAAACTTTGGGAAAGTTAATATTTGTGTCATTCTCTAAACCTTTGGCCACGGCTGTAGTATAGCACTTATTATAAGGTGTAATGTGGCACGGCATTAAAAACTATAGTCATTGTATACTATCAGTATTTTAAGATCAGTATCATTTTTCTCACCTTTTTTAAATAAAGGATAAGGTAATTCATCTAAAAGTAATGTTACTAATAAAGATATATATTGGGGGTAAGGCCCTGCTATAGACTAGTGTCCTGTCTAGGGGGTTTTACAGTACATCAAGCTGCCTCACCCTACAGAAACAGGAGATAGACTAGTGTCCTGTCCAGGGGGTTTTACAGTACATCAAGCTGCCTCACCCTACAGAAACAGGAGATAGACTAGTGTCCTGTCCAGGGGGTTTTACAGTACATCAAGCTGCCTCACCCTACAGAAACAGGAGATAGACTAGTGTCCTGTCCAGGGGTTTTTACAGTACATCAAGCTGCCTCACCCTACAGAAACAGGAGATAGACTAGTGTCCTGTCCAGGGGGTTTTACAGTACATCAAGCTGCCTCACCCTACAGAAACAGGAGATAGACTAGTGTCCTGTCCAGGGGGTTTTACAGTACATCAAGCTGCCTCACCCTACAGAAACAGGAGATAGACTAGTGTCCTGTCCAGGGGGTTTTACAGTACATCAAGCTGCCTCACCCTACAGAAACAGGAGATAGACTAGTGTCCTGTCCAGGGGGTTTTACAGTACATCAAGCTGCCTCACCCTACAGAAACAGGAGATAGACTAGTGTCCTGTCCAGGGGGTTTTACAGTACATCAAGCTGCCTCACCATACAGAAACAGGAGGCTTCTGCCATATGAGCGGTTTCGGCTCGTGGAAGGCTACTTACTAATGTTACTAATATAGTTATTCTGTTTTGTAATAAAGGTGGGCTGTCCAGTGCTTGCCCTGGAGGTGCTCTCTAAGATCCCCAAGGTGACCAAGAAGACAGTCTCCTCGTCCCCCCTAAGTAAAGGCTCTTCCATGGCCAACGTCAGCTCTAGCCTGCCCCTGGAGAATGGGAACCAGGGGGCCCTGGACTGGGCCTCTCCTGCCCCAGTTAAGGCCAATCCTGCCTGGGGTACAGAGGAGAGCTCAGCCACACTGGACTGGAGCCAGCCTCTGGTCAAAGTGGAGGACGATGGACTCCAGCTGGACTGGGGTGATGATAAGAACGATGAAGATGATACTGATGGGGGTCTGACAATGAAGAAGACTGATGTGGAGACCAAAGCTGACGAGGGGTCTGGGGGGGTGAGACCACCTGGGCTGCAGAGAGAGGACTCTCAGGTATCATCAATATAACCACTAGTCAGTATAACCACTAGTCAATATAATTGACTGTTGAGATTACTTTAAAAGAAAACCGAGTTGATACATAAGCTCTGTGATAGTGGAAAAAGTAGTGTTGGGAGTTCCTTGTCTGTTAACGTATCATCCAAAAAGATCATTTCATTTTTTTAACTCGATAAAGAATTTTCTTGTTTATTGAAAATATCTAATGTATCAGTCTAATTAAAAATGTTTTTTTCTGTAAGAATATTATGTAGGTTTGACACTGTTAATATAGAGTTATTATGACAGTTAAGTGCTACATATTTCCAGAACCATCTCTGCTCTCAGGGTGAGTCTGAGGTGGACGTGATCGCAGAGCAGCTGAAGTTCAGAGCCTGTCTGAAGATACTGATGACAGAGCTCAGGACGTTAGCTACGGGCTATGAGGTGGACGGAGGGAAGCTGCGCTTTCAGCTCTACAGCTGGTTAGAGAAGGAGATAGGGGCCATGCACCGCATCTGCAACTACAAGGTACACACACACACACCATCTGCCACTACAAGGTACACACACACCATCTGCAACTACAAGGTACACACACACACACCATCTGCAACTACAAGGTACACACACACACCATCTGCCACTACAAAGTACACACACACCATCTGCAACTACAAGGTACACACACACACACCATCTGCAACTACAAGGTACACACACACACACCATCTGCCACTACAAGGTACACACACACACACCATCTGCCACTACAAGGTACACACACACACCATCTGCCACTACAAGGCACACACAGCATCTGCCACTACAAGGTACACACACCATCTGCAACTACAAGGTACACACACACACACACCATCTGCCACTACAAGGTACACACACACACACCATCTGCCACTACAAGGTACACACACACCATCTGCCACTACAAGGTGCACACACACACACCATCTGCCACTACAAGGTACACACACACACACCATCTGCCACTACAAGGTACACACACACACACACCATCTGCCACTACAAGGTACACGCACACACACCATCTGCCACTACAAGGTACACGCACACACACCATCTGCCACTACAAGGTACACGCACACACACCATCTGCCACTACAAGGTACACACACACACCATCTGCCACTACAAGGTACACACACACACCATCTGCCACTACAAGGTACACACACACACACCATCTGCCACTACAAGGTACACACACACACCATCTGCCACTACAAGGTACACATACACACCATCTGCCACTACAAGGTACACACACACACCATCTGCCACTACAAGGTACACATACACACCATCTGCCACTACAAGGTACACACACACACCATCTGCCACTACAAGGTACACACACACACACCATCTGCCACTACAAGGTACACAGTTCCCTTTAAAGGACACTCAGAGGGTTGCACAATTCTGCTATTTTTCCCAAAATGTCAGTTTACTTCCTGAATTGACTGTATTGAAATGTAATTGACCCCAACCATGTCACCTACTAGATCCTAACCACCACGTCTCATCAGACATACTGTACCAGAACTGGATAGAGTTGAATTAAACAGTATTTCCTGTAACTGTTACTGCTACAGTACCAGAACAGCTTCAAGATCAAACCCTCTGTCCTCTTCTCTTCTTCAGGTGACGGGGAAGGAGGAGAGCCAGGAGCTGGAGAGATGGGAGGATGGAGGAGGAGTAGAGGACGTGTTTGAGGAGTCCCTGGGGGGTGGCGGGGGTACGGAGGCGGGGGCGTATGAGCGCCACCAGCTGGGGCGTAGGCGTCTCGCAGCCAAGCAGCTTCATGCTGAGAGGAGGAAGGCGTGGCTGAGGAAGAACCAGGCTCTGCTCCGAGTCTTCCTGTCCTACTGCAGCCTGCATGGAGCCAAGGGAGGGGGGGTCACCTCGGTACGCATGGAGCTCATCTTCCTGCTGCAAGAGAGCCAACAGGTAGGTGCTGAAGAAACACACACACAGGTCAGACACACTCTCTCACTCACTCACTCACTCTCTCTCTCTCTCTCTCTCTCTCTCCCTCCCTCCCCGTATCACCTCTCTGATATATTCTTGCTCTTCTCTTCCCCTTGTCTCTACTTTCTCTTATCCTCCCCTCTCCTCCCCTCCTCCAGGAGACTACAGTGAAACAGCTTCAGTCCCCCCTGCCCCTCCCCACCACCCTCCCCCTCCTCTCAGCCAGTATCGCCACCACCAAGACAGTGATCTCCAACCCTGTCCTCCACCTTAGCAACCACATCCATGACATCCTTCACACCATCACACAGATGGAGCTGCCTCCACACCCTGACCTCATGGATGACAGGGTATGTATGGGTCTGTTAGTACAACAGGGTATGAATGGGTCTGTTAGTACGACAGGGTATGAATAGGTCTGTTAGTACGACAGGGTATGAATGGGTCTGTTAGTACGACAGGGTATGTATGGGTCTGTTAGTACGACAGGGTATGAATGGGTCTGTTAGTACGACAGGGTATGAATGGGTCTGTTAGTACGACAGGGTATGAATGGGTCTGTTAGTACGACAGGGTATGTATGGGTCTGTTAGTACGACAGGGTATGTATGGGTCTGTTAGTACGACAGGGTATGTATGGGTCTGTTAGTACGACAGGGTATGTATGGGTCTGTTAGTACGACAGGGTATGTATGGGTCTGTTAGTACGACAGGGTATGTATGGGTCTGTTAGTACGACAGGGTATGTATGGGTCTGTTAGTACGTCAGGGTATGTATGGGTCTGTTAGTACGACAGGGTATGTATGGGTCTGTTAGTACGACAGGGTATGTATGGGTCTGTTAGTACGACAGGGTATGTATGGGTCTGTTAGTACGACAGGGTATGTATGGGTCTGTTAGTACGACAGGGTATGTATGGGTCTGTTAGTACGACAGGGTATGTATGGGTCTGTTAGTACGACAGGGTATGTATGGGTCTGTTAGTACGACAGGGTATGTATGGGTATGTTAGTACGACAGCCTGGGGGTTTAAAACACACTACTAAACTGCCAACAGAAATGATTGTCACAAGGAGTCTTCATTCAAAGATAAATCCCCACACAGCAGACCTTTCTGTCATAGTCTCATGCTGGCTATTCATCTAGAAATGGTTTGTTCCTCCATGAGATGAGATGAGTGTAGTTTGTCTCTCATCTCTCCAGGTGAATCTCCTGCACACCCTGGCTGCCTCTCTGTCTGCCTGCATCTATCAAGCCTTGTGTGACAGCCATAGCTACAGGTACACACACACACACACACACACACATGTTTTGATGACCTATAGTTTGAGTTCATACTGTCATTTCCTGTTGAGATGAATTGTCATGACTGTCTGATCCTGACCTTGGCTCTTTCCCATGGTACCTTGCAGCAGCCAGGCAGAGGCCAATCAGTTTACAGGGATGGTGTACCAGGGCCTGCTGCTGAGTGAGAGGAGACGGTTACGCACCGAGAGCATCGAGGAGCATGCTACACCCACCTCTGCCCCCGCGCAGTGGCCAGGTACACACACACCTCTGCCCCCACACAGTAGCCAGGTACACTCACACCTCTGCCCCTGCGCAGTGGCCAGGTACACACAGCTCTGCCCCCGCGCAGTGGCCAGGTACACACAGCTCTGACCCCGCGCAGTGGCCAGGTACACACAGCTCTGCCCCCGCGCAGTGGCCAGGTACACACAGCTCTGCCCCCGCGCAGTGGCCAGGTACACACCCACCTCTGCCCCCACACAGTGGCCAGGTACACACACACCTCTGCCCCCGCGCAGTGGCCAGGTACACACAGCTCTTCCCCCACGCAGTGGCCAGGTACACACACACCTCTGCCCCCACACAGTGGCCAGGTACACACACAGCTCTGCCCCCGCGCAGTGGCCAGGTACACACACAGCTCTGCCCCCGCGCAGTGGCCAGGTACACACACAGCTCTGCCCCGCGCAGTGGCCAGGTACACACACAGCTCTGCCCCACACAGTGGCCAGGTACACACACAGCTCTGCCCCCGCGCAGTGGCCAGGTACACATACAGCTCTGCCCCCGCGCAGTGGCCAGGTACACACACAGCTCTGCCCCCGCGCAGTGGCCAGGTACACACACAGCTCTGCCCCCACACAGTGGCCAGGTACACACAGAGCTCTGCCCCCACACAGTGGCCAGGTACACACACAGTGGCCAGGTACACACACAGCTCTGCCCCCGCGCAGTGGCCAGGTACACACACAGCTCTGCCCCCGCGCAGTGGCCAGGTACACACACACCTCTGCCCCCCGCGCAGTGGCCAGGTACACACACAGCTCTGCCCCCACGCAGTGGCCAGGTACACACACAGCTCTGCCCCCGCGCAGTGGCCAGGCACACACACAGCTCTGCCCCCACACAGTGGCCAGGTACACACACAGCTCTGCCCCCACACAGTGGCCAGGTACACACACAGCTCTGCCCCCACACAGTGGCCAGGTACACACACAGCTCTTCCCCCACACAGTGGCCAGGTACACACACAGCTCTGCCCCCACACAGTGGCCAGGTACACACACAGCTCTGCCACCACACAGTGGCCAGGGAGACACACAGCTCTGCCCCCACACAGTGGCCAGGTACACACACAGCTCTGTCCCCACACAGTGGCCAGGTACACACACAGCTCTGCCCCCACACAGTGGCCAGGTACACACACAGCTCTGCCCCCGCGCAGTGGCCAGGTACACACACAGCTCTGCCCCCGCGCAGTGGCCAGGTACACACACACAGCTCTGCCCCCACACAGTGGCCAGGTACACACACTGCTCTGCCAGTCACAGTAAATGAATGTCTATCAAATTATTGTCAGCAGACAGCTGAATGGACAGCATGACTGCTATGTTTGCTGAATCTGTCAAGAGGTAGGGAAAGAGGGAAGGGGAGGGAGGACAGGGAGAGGACAAAAATAATTGAATTGAGA
The DNA here is from genome assembly GCF_013265735.2 of Oncorhynchus mykiss. Lineage (NCBI taxonomy): Eukaryota > Metazoa > Chordata > Actinopteri > Salmoniformes > Salmonidae > Oncorhynchus > Oncorhynchus mykiss. The sequence continues at coordinate 81,200,628 of NC_048570.1, read as the reverse complement.
GAACAGACAGAGAGAGGACTGATAAAGAGGGAGAAAGAACCACAGAGAGAGAGGGAGAGGACAGACAGAGATGACTGACAGAAACAGAGAGACAGAGATGACTTACAGTGAGAGAGAAACAGATGGTACTCAGTAATAGCAGCTCTGTAGCCTGTGGGGAATAAAACAGAAGGAGACGCTGGGATGGATGGATGTGTCACGCCATCTCTCCACTGTTAATATGTAGCGGGAATCTTATTACAGCACGAGTCTGGTTCTGTAGTAGATAACTATCTAATAATATCATTAGATCAGTCTAATGTGGTTCTGTAGTAGATAACTATCTAATAATATCATTAGATCAGTCTAATGTGGTTCTGTAGTAGATAACTATCTAATAATATCATTAGATCAGTCTAATGTGGTTCTGTAATAGATAACTATCTGATAATATCATTAGATCAGTCTAATGTGGTTCTGTAGTAGATAACTATCTAATAATATCATTAGATCAGTCTAATGTGGTTCTGTAGTAGATAACTATCTAATAATATCATTAGATCAGTCTGGTTCTGTAGTAGATAACTATCTAATAATATCATTAGATCAGTCTAATGTGGTTCTGTAGTAGATAACTATCTAATAATATCATTAGATCAGTCTAATGTGGTTCTGTAGTAGATAACTATCTAATAATATCATTAGATCAGTCTAATGTGGTTCTGTAGTAGATAACTATCTAATAATATCATTAGATCAGTCTGGTTCTGTAGTAGATAACTATCTAATAATATCATTAGATCAGTCTAATGTGGTTCTGTAGTAGATAACTATCTAATAATATCATTAGATCAGTCTAATGTGGTTCTGTAGTAGATAACTATCTAATAATATCATTAGATCAGTCTAATGTGGTTCTGTAGTAGATAACTATCTAATAATATCATTAGATCAGTCTAATGTGGTTCTGTAGTAGATAACTATCTAATAATATCATTAGATCAGTCTAATGTGGTTCTGTAATAGATAACTATCTGATAATATCATTAGATCAGTCTAATGTGGTTCTGTAATAGATAACTATCTAATAATATCATTAGATCAGTCTAATGTGGTTCTGTAGTAGATAACTATCTAATAATATCATTAGATCAGTCTAATGTGGTTCTGTAGTAGATAACTATCTAATAATATCATTAGATCAGTCTGGTTCTGTAGTAGATAACTATCTAATAATATCATTAGATCAGTCTAATGTGGTTCTGTAGTAGATAACTATCTAATAATATCATTAGATCAGTCTAATGTGGTTCTGTAGTAGATAACTATCTAATAATATCATTAGATCAGTCTGTGGTTCTGTAGTAGATAACTATCTAATAATATCATTAGATCAGTCTAATGTGGTTCTGTAGTAGATAACTATCTAATAATATCATTAGATCAGTCTAATGTGGTTCTGTAATAGATAACTATCTAATAATATCATTAGATCAGTCTAATGTGGTTCTGTAGTAGATAACTATCTAATAATATCATTAGATCAGTCTGTGGTTCTGTAGTAGATAACTATCTAATAATATCATTAGATCAGTCTAATGTGGTTCTGTAGTAGATAACTATCTAATAATATCATTAGATCAGTCTGTGGTTCTGTAGTAGATAACTATCTAATAATATCATTAGATCAGTCTGTGGTTCTGTAGTAGATAACTATCTAATAATATCATTAGATCAGTCTAATGTGGTTCTGTAGTAGATAACTATCTAATAATATCATTAGATCAGTCTAATGTGGTTCTGTAATAGATAACTATCTAATAATATCATTAGATCAGTCTGTGGTTCTGTAGTAGATAACTATCTAATAATATCATTAGATCAGTCTAATGTGGTTCTGTAATAGATAACTATCTAATAATATCATTAGATCAGTCTAATGTGGTTCTGTAGTAGATAACTATCTAATAATATCATTAGATCAGTCTGTGGTTCTGTAGTAGATAACTATCTAATAATATCATTAGATCAGTCTGTGGTTCTGTAGTAGATAACTATCTAATAATATCATTAGATCAGTCTAATGTGGTTCTGTAGTAGATAACTATCTAATAATATCATTAGATCAGTCTAATGTGGTTCTGTAGTAGATAACTATCTAATAATATCATTAGATCAGTCTGTGGTTCTGTAGTAGATAACTATCTAATAATATCATTAGATCAGTCTAATGCTGTTCTGTGTTGTACAAAGACATTATATTTATTCAAGCCTTCATTTGACCTATCAGTAGTGTGTTCTGTAAAAATGTAATTACATGAAATGTATTATATGAATGTCTGTCTATTTCCCTCTCTCCTCTAGGTGTGTCCTCTTTGATTGCTCTGGTTCAGTCAGCTCAGGGCGAGGATCAGCCCAAGCTCAACGTGCTGCTGTGTGAGGCTGTGGTGGCAGTTTACCTGTCCCTGCTCATCCATGGGCTGGGCATGCACGCTGGCAACGAACTGTTCCGCCTCGCTGCTCACCCCCTCAGCAACAAGATGTGGGCGGCCGTGTTTGGTGGTGGGGCTAAAATCATCATCAAACCCAAACGGAACGCCGAGATCACTCCAGGTAACTTAGTAGACCCCTCTGCTTGTAACCCCTGACCTCTCTACCTCTCTCCTCCTCTACCTCTCTCCTCCTCTACCTCTCTCCTCCTCTCTACCTCTCTCCTCCTTTCTACCTCTCTCCTCCTCTCTACCTCTCTCCTCCTCTCTACCTCCTCTCTCCTCCTCTCTACATCTCTCCTCCTCTCTACCTCTCTACCTCTCTCCTCCTCTCTACCTCTCTCCTCTCTCTACCTCCTCTCTACCTCTCTACCTCCTCTCTACCTCTCTACCTCCTCTCTACCTCTCTCCTCCTCTACCTCTATCCTCCTCTCTTTCTCTCTCCTCTCTACCTCCCTCCTCTCTACCTCCCTCCTCCTCTCTACCTCTCTCCTCCTCTCTACCTCTCTCCTCCTCTCTACCTCTCTCCTCCTCTCTACCTCTCTTTCTCTCTCTACCTCTCTTTCTCTCTATCTCTACCCCTTTCTACCTCTCGCTCCCTCTCTTTCTCTCTACCTCTCCTCCTCTCTCTCTCTCTTTCTCTCTACCTCTCCTCCTCTCTACCTCTCTCTTTCTCTTCTCTCTACCTTGCTTTCTCTCTCTACCTCTTTCTCTCTCTACCTCTCTATCTCTACCCCTCTCTACCTCTCTTTCTCTCTACCTCCTTCTCTCTACCTCTCCTCCTCTACTTCTACACCTCTATACCTCTACTCCTCTCTACCTGTACTCCTCTCTACCTCTCTCTTTCTCGCTACTTCTCTCTTTCTCTATACCTCTACTCCTCTATACCTCTACTCCCCTATACCTCTACTCCCCTATACCTCTACTCCCCTATACCTCTACTCCCCTATACCTCTACTCCTCTATACCTCTAATCCCCTATACCTCTACTCCCCTATACCTCTCTCAACCTCTCTCCTCTACCATTTGTTTATCCTTTGTGTTCTGTCCTCTGTTTTCTGTCTCCCCTCATCTCTCTCCTATCTGTCCCCTGTTGTAACATTCTACTTAACCTTTAACCTTTACCTCTCATTCTCTTCCCTACTCCCTCCCCCTCCCTTGTTTCACCCCCCTTTTTTTACTCATGCCTGAGGCTGGGAAATCAGACGCAAGCCCCTCCTCCCTCCCATGACTAGCCAGACATACATAACTTCTCCTCCCCTCTCCACTGTGCCAGTTGATATTGAGACAGGTAGGCCTGAGCAGGGTCCTCCCCCCAGCCCCAGTGTCTCCCAGCCCCTCCACACTGATTCAGGGGACACAGCAGCACCTAGCTGTGAGTAACAGAGCTCCAGTGGGTTTGCAGTGCTGGGTGCAGTGATTACTACCATGCTGGTTTTGCGGTGTGGTATTGCAGTGCAGTGTGGTATTGCAGTGCAGTAAATGCCACTAATGTGGTTTCCCCACTCTGTGTTGCTCAGAAAGTTAGCTGGTCTTTTCTGTAAGGATACTATTCGTTGGAAGTTCATGGTTCTCTGAACGGACAGAAATAGATCTGTCTGTCTCTGTTATTGTGTGCTGTGGTCTCATCTCATTGTATCGTGCACCTGAGTGTGTGTGTTTATGCAGGTGTGTTTGTGCAGGTGTGTGTGCATGTTTTCCATCTCATTGTGTCATCTCTATCTGTCTGTCACCATAGCAGCAGCAGCAGGTAAAGCTAGAACGGACTCGTCATCATCAGTGACCTCTGAACCTGACTCAGGGACTAAGGCTAAACCAGGTACTCACTGTGTTTCAGGTCTGGGTTAACTAACAGTGCATTTCCACATAACACGATAATTCGGATAGCCATGCTTGCTTTGTCCTCATGTGGGTGCTAGCTAGCAAGCAGCCAATCCAGTAGGGGTTGGAAGCTTGAGTGAACTTCGATTGGTCAATAGCGTTGGTATATCGCAAAGTATTTGCATACATTTCAGCTTTCGCCAACTTTGTTCCCGCCGTATTCATGCTCGCATCCACCAACCCTCCCCCCGACCACTTCACTTCCCTCCATTGAAAATGAATGGGCCCCCGTTGTTTCATCGCCCCCATCGTGTTATGTGGAAATGCACTGCAAGGTTTAACCAGGTACTCACTGTGCTTCAGGCCTGGCTTAACTAAAGCTAAACCAGGTACTCACTGTGCTTCAGGCCTGGCTTAACTAAAGCTAAACCAGGTACGCTCACTGTGCTTCAGGCCTGGCTTAACTAAAGCTAAACCAGGTACGCTCACTGTGCTTCAGGCCTGGCTTAACTAAAGCTAAACCAGGTACGCTCACTGTGCTTCAGGCCTGGCTTAACTAAAGCTAAACCAGGTACTCACTGTGCTTCAGGCCTGGCTTAACTAAAGCTAAACCAGGTACGCTCACTGTGCTTCAGGCCTGGCTTAACTAAAGCTAAACCAGGTACGCTCACTGTGCTTCAGGCCTGGCTTAACTAAAGCTAAACCAGGTACGCTCACTGTGCTTCAGGCCTGGCTTAACTAAAGCTAAACCAGGTACGCTCACTGTGCTTCAGGCCTGGCTTAACTAAAGCTAAACCAGGTACTCTCACTGGGCTATAGGTCTGCCTTAACTAAAGCTAAACCAGGTACACTCACTGTGCTTCAAGCCTGGCTTAACTAAAGCTAAACCAGGTACGCTCACTGTGCTTCAGGCCTGGCTTAACTAAAGCAAACCAGGTACACTCACTGGGCTATAGGTCTGTTTTAACTAAGGGTAAACCAGGTACACTCACTGGGCTATAGGTCTGCCTTAACTAAGGGTAAACCAGGTACACTCACTGGGCTATAGGTCTGCCTTAACTAAGGGTAAACCAGGTACACTCACCGGGCTATAGGTCTGCCTTAACTAAGGGTAAACCAGGTACACTCACTGGGCTATAGGTCTGCCTTAACTAAGGTTAAACCAGGTACACTCACTGGGCTATAGGTCTGCCTTAACTAAGGTTAAACCAGGTACACTCACTGGGCTATAGGTCTGCCCTAACTAAGGGTAAACCAGGTACACTCACTGGGCTATAGGTCTGCCTTAACTAAGGGTAAACCAGGTACACTCACTGGGCTATAGGTCTGCCTTAACTAAGGGTAAACCAGGTACACTCACTGGGCTATAGGTCTGCCTTAACTAAGGTTAAACCAGGTACACTCACTGGGCTATAGGTCTGCCTTAACTAAGGTTAAACCAGGTACACTCACTGGGCTATAGGTCTGTCTTAACTAAGGGTAAGCAGGTACTCTAACTTGGTTAAGGGTAAACCAGGTACACTCACTGGGCTATAGGTCTGTCTTAACTAAGGGTAAACCAGGTACACTCACTGGGCTATAGGTCTGCCTTAACTAAGGGTAAACCAGGTACGCTCACTGTGCTTCAGGCGTGGCTTAACTAAAGCAAACCAGGTACACTCACTGGGCTATAGGTCTGTTTTAACTAAGGGTAAACCAGGTACACTCACTGGGCTATAGGTCTGCCTTAACTAAGGGTAAACCAGGTACACTCACTGGGCTATAGGTCTGCCTTAACTAAGGGTAAACCAGGTACACTCACTGGGCTATAGGTCTGCCTTAACTAAGGGTAAACCAGGTACACTCACTGGGCTATAGGTCTGCCTTAACTAAGGTTAAACCAGGTACACTCACTGGGCTATAGGTCTGCCTTAACTAAGGTTAAACCAGGTACACTCACTGGGCTATAGGTCTGCCCTAACTAAGGGTAAACCAGGTACACTCACTGGGCTATAGGTCTGCCTTAACTAAGGGTAAACCAGGTACACTCACTGGGCTATAGGTCTGCCTTAACTAAGGGTAAACCAGGTACACTCACTGGGCTATAGGTCTGCCTTAACTAAGGTTAAACCAGGTACACTCACTGGGCTATAGGTCTGCCTTAACTAAGGTTAAACCAGGTACACTCACTGGGCTATAGGTCTGTCTTAACTAAGGGTAAGCAGGTACTCTAACTTGGTTAAGGGTAAACCAGGTACACTCACTGGGCTATAGGTCTGTCTTAACTAAGGGTAAACCAGGTACACTCACTGGGCTATAGGTCTGCCTTAACGAAGGTTAAACCAGGTACACTCACTGGGCTATAGGTCTGCCTTAACTAAGGGTAAACCAGGTACACTCACTGGGCTATAGGTCTGCCTTAACTAAGGTTAAACCAGGTACACTCACTGGGCTATAGGTCTGCCTTAACTAAGGGTAAACCAAGTACACTCACTGGGCTATAGGTCTGCCTTAACTAAGGGTAAACCAGGTACACTCACTGGGCTATAGGTCTGCCTTAACTAAGGGTAAACCAGGTACACTCACTGGGCTATAGGTCTGCCTTAACTAAGGGTAAACCAAGTACACTCACTGGGCTATAGGTCTGCCTTAACTAAGGGTAAACCAGGTACACTCACTGGGCTATAGGTCTGCCTTAACTAAGGGTAAACCAGGTACACTCACTGGGCTATAGGTCTGCCTTAACTAAGGGTAAACCAGGTACACTCACTGGGCTATAGGTCTGCCTTAACTAAGGGTAAACCAGGTACACTCACTGGGCTATAGGTCTGCCTTAACTAAGGGTAAACCAGGTACACTCACTGGGCTATAGGTCTGCCTTAACTAAGGGTAAACCAGGTACACTCACTGGGCTATAGGTCTGCCTTAACTAAGGGTAAACCAGGTACACTCACTGGGCTATAGGTCTGCCTTAACTAAGGGTAAACCAGGTACACTCACTGGGCTATAGGTCTGCCTTAACTAAGGGTAAACCAGGTACACTCACTGGGCTATAGGTCTGCCTTAACTAAGGGTAAACCAGGTACACTCACTGGGCTATAGGTCTGCCTTAACTAAGGTTAAACCAGGTACACTCACTGGGCTATAGGTCTGCCTTAACTAAGGGTAAACCAGGTACACTCACTGGGCTATAGGTCTGCCTTAACTAAGGGTAAACCAGGTACACTCACTGGGCTATAGGTCTGCCTTAACTAAGGTTAAACCAGGTACACTCACTGGGCTATAGGTCTGCCTTAACTAAGGTTAAACCAGGTACACTCACTGGGCTATAGGTCTGTCTTAACTAAGGGTAAGCAGGTACTCTAACTTGGTTAAGGGTAAACCAGTTACACTCACTGGGCTATAGGTCTGTCTTAACTAAGGGTAAACCAGGTACACTCACTGGGCTATAGGTCTGCCTTAACTAAGGTTAAACCAGGTACACTCACTGGGCTATAGGTCTGCCTTAACTAAGGGTAAACCAGGTACACTCACTGGGCTATAGGTCTGCCTTAACTAAGGTTAAACCAGGTACACTCACTGGGCTATAGGTCTGCCTTAACTAAGGTTAAACCAGGTACACTCACTGGGCTATAGGTCTGCCTTAACTAAGGGTAAACCAGGTACACTCACTGGGCTATAGGTCTGCCTTAACTAAGGGTAAACCAGGTACACTCACTGGGCTATAGGTCTGCCTTAACTAAGGGTAAACCAGGTACACTCACTGGGCTATAGGTCTGCCTTAACTAAGGGTAAACCAGGTACACTCACTGGGCTATAGGTCTGCCTTAACTAAGGGTAAACCAGGTACACTCACTGGGCTATAGGTCTGCCTTAACTAAGGGTAAACCAGGTACACTCACTGGGCTATAGGTCTGCCTTAACTAAGGGTAAACCAGGTACACTCACTGGGCTATAGGTCTGCCTTAACTAAGGGTAAACCAGGTACACTCACTGGGCTATAGGTCTGCCTTAACTAAGGGTAAACCAGGTACACTCACTGGGCTATAGGTCTGCCTTAACTAAGGGTAAACCAGGTACACTCACTGGGCTATAGGTCTGCCTTAACTAAGGGTAAACCAGGTACACTCACTGGGCTATAGGTCTGCCTTAACTAAGGGTAAACCAGGTACACTCACTGGGCTATAGGTCTGCCTTAACTAAGGGTAAACCAGGTACACTCACTGGGCTATAGGTCTGCCTTAACTAAGGGTAAACCAGGTACACTCACTGGGCTATAGGTCTGCCTTAACTAAGGGTAAACCAGGTACACTCACTGGGCTATAGGTCTGCCTTAACTAAGGGTAAACCAGGTACACTCACTGGGCTATAGGTCTGCCTTAACTAAGGGTAAACCAGGTACACTCACTGGGCTATAGGTCTGCCTTAACTAAGGTTAAACCAGGTACACTCACTGGGCTATAGGTCTGCCTTAACTAAGGTTAAACCAGGTACACTCACTGGGCTATAGGTCTGCCTTAACTAAGGGTAAACCAGGTACACTCACTGGGCTATAGGTCTGCCTTAACTAAGGGTAAACCAGGTACACTCACTGGGCTATAGGTCTGCCTTAACTAAGGGTAAACCAGGTACACTCACTGGGCTATAGGTCTGCCTTAACTAAGGTTAAACCAGGTACACTCACTGGGCTATAGGTCTGCCTTAACTAAGGTTAAACCAGGTACACTCACTGGGCTATAGGTCTGCCTTAACTAAGGGTAAACCAGGTACACTCACTGGGCTATAGGTCTGCCTTAACTAAGGGTAAACCAGGTACACTCACTGGGCTATAGGTCTGCCTTAACTAAGGGTAAACCAGGTACACTCACTGGGCTATAGGTCTGCCTTAACTAAAGTTAAACCAGGTACACTCACTGGGCTATAGGTCTGCCTTAACTAAGGTTAAACCAGGTACACTCACTGGGCTATAGGTCTGTCTTAACTAAGGGTAAGCAGGTACTCTAACTTGGTTAAGGGTAAACCAGGTACACTCACTGGGCTATAGGTCTGCCTTAACTAAGGTTAAACCAGGTACACTCACTGGGCTATAGGTCTGCCTTAACTAAGGGTAAACCAGGTACACTCACTGGGCTATAGGTCTGCCTTAACTAAGGTTAAACCAGGTACACTCACTGGGCTATAGGTCTGCCTTAACTAAGGGTAAACCAGGTACACTCACTGGGCTATAGGTCTGCCTTAACTAAGGGTAAACCAGGTACACTCACTGGGCTATAGGTCTGCCTTAACTAAGGGTAAACCAGGTACACTCACTGGGCTATAGGTCTGCCTTAACTAAGGGTAAACCAGGTACACTCACTGGGCTATAGGTCTGCCTTAACTAAGGGCAAACCAGGTACACTCACTGGGCTATAGGTCTGCCTTAACTAAGGGTAAACCAGGTACACTCACTGGGCTATAGGTCTGCCTTAACTAAGGGTAAACCAGGTACACTCACTGGGCCATAGGTCTGCCTTAACTAAGGGTAAACCAGGTACACTCACTGGGCTATAGGTCTGCCTTAACTAAGGGTAAACCAGGTACACTCACTGGGCTATAGGTCTGCCTTAACTAAGGGTAAACCAGGTACACTCACTGGGCTATAGGTCTGCCTTAACTAAGGGTAAACCAGGTACACTCACTGGGCTATAGGTCTGCCTTAACTAAGGGTAAACCAGGTACACTCACTGGGCTATAGGTCTGCCTTAACTAAGGGTAAACCAGGTACACTCACTGGGCTATAGGTCTGCCTTAACTAAGGGTAAACCAGGTACACTCACTGGGCTATAGGTCTGCCTTAACTAAGGGTAAACCAGGTACACTCACTGGGCTATAGGTCTGCCTTAACTAAGGGTAAACCAGGTACACTCACTGGGCTATAGGTCTGCCTTAACTAAGGGTAAACCAGGTACACTCACTGGGCTATAGGTCTGCCTTAACTAAGGGTAAACCAGGTACACTCACTGGGCTATAGGTCTGCCTTAACTAAGGGTAAACCAGGTACACTCACTGGGCTATAGGTCTGCCTTAACTAAGGGTAAACCAGGTACACTCACTGGGCTATAGGTCTGCCTTAACTAAGGGTAAACCAGGTACACTCACTGGGCTATAGGTCTGCCTTAACTAAGGGTAAACCAGGTACACTCACTGGGCTATAGGTCTGCCTTAACTAAGGTTAAACCAGGTACACTCACTGGGCTATAGGTCTGCCTTAACTAAGGTTAAACCAGGTACACTCACTGGGCTATAGGTCTGCCTTAACTAAGGTTAAACCAGGTACACTCACTGGGCTATAGGTCTGCCTTAACTAAGGGTAAACCAGGTACACTCACTGGGCTATAGGTCTGCCTTAACTAAGGGTAAACCAGGTACACTCACTGGGCTATAGGTCTGCCTTAACTAAGGGTAAACCAGGTACACTCACTGGGCTATAGGTCTGCCTTAACTAAAGTTAAACCAGGTACACTCACTGGGCTATAGGTCTGCCTTAACTAAGGTTAAACCAGGTACACTCACTGGGCTATAGGTCTGTCTTAACTAAGGGTAAGCAGGTACTCTAACTTGGTTAAGGGTAAACCAGGTACACTCACTGGGCTATAGGTCTGCCTTAACTAAGGTTAAACCAGGTACACTCACTGGGCTATAGGTCTGCCTTAACTAAGGGTAAACCAGGTACACTCACTGGGCTATAGGTCTGCCTTAACTAAGGTTAAACCAGGTACACTCACTGGGCTATAGGTCTGCCTTAACTAAGGGTAAACCAGGTACACTCACTGGGCTATAGGTCTGCCTTAACTAAGGGTAAACCAGGTACACTCACTGGGCTATAGGTCTGCCTTAACTAAGGGTAAACCAGGTACACTCACTGGGCTATAGGTCTGCCTTAACTAAGGGTAAACCAGGTACACTCACTGGGCTATAGGTCTGCCTTAACTAAGGGCAAACCAGGTACACTCACTGGGCTATAGGTCTGCCTTAACTAAGGGTAAACCAGGTACACTCACTGGGCTATAGGTCTGCCTTAACTAAGGGTAAACCAGGTACACTCACTGGGCCATAGGTCTGCCTTAACTAAGGGTAAACCAGGTACACTCACTGGGCTATAGGTCTGCCTTAACTAAGGGTAAACCAGGTACACTCACTGGGCTATAGGTCTGCCTTAACTAAGGGTAAACCAGGTACACTCACTGGGCTATAGGTCTGCCTTAACTAAGGGTAAACCAGGTACACTCACTGGGCTATAGGTCTGCCTTAACTAAGGGTAAACCAGGTACACTCACTGGGCTATAGGTCTGCCTTAACTAAGGGTAAACCAGGTACACTCACTGGGCTATAGGTCTGCCTTAACTAAGGGTAAACCAGGTACACTCACTGGGCTATAGGTCTGCCTTAACTAAGGGTAAACCAGGTACACTCACTGGGCTATAGGTCTGCCTTAACTAAGGGTAAACCAGGTACACTCACTGGGCTATAGGTCTGCCTTAACTAAGGGTAAACCAGGTACACTCACTGGGCTATAGGTCTGCCTTAACTAAGGGTAAACCAGGTACACTCACTGGGCTATAGGTCTGCCTTAACTAAGGGTAAACCAGGTACACTCACTGGGCTATAGGTCTGCCTTAACTAAGGTTAAACCAGGTACACTCACTGGGCTATAGGTCTGCCTTAACTAAGGTTAAACCAGGTACACTCACTGGGCTATAGGTCTGCCTTAACGAAGGGTAAACCAGGTACACTCACTGGGCTATAGGTCTGCCTTAACGAAGGGTAAACCAGGTACACTCACTGGGCTATAGGTCTGCCTTAACTAAGGGTAAACCAGGTACACTCACTGGGCTATAGGTCTGCCTTAACTAAGGTTAAACCAGGTACACTCACCAGGCTATAGGTCTGCCTTAACTAAGGGTAAACCAGGTACACTCACTGGGCTATAGGTCTGCCTTAACTAAGGGTAAACCAGGTACACTCACTGGGCTATAGGTCTGCCTTAACTAAGGGTAAACCAGGTACACTCACTGGGCCATAGGTCTGCCTTAACTAAGGGTAAACCAGGTACACTCACTGGGCTATAGGTCTGCCTTAACTAAGGGTAAACCAGGTACACTCACTGGGCTATAGGTCTGCCTTAACTAAGGGTAAACCAGGTACACTCACTGGGCTATAGGTCTGCCTTAACTAAGGGTAAACCAGGTACACTCACTGGGCTATAGGTCTGCCTTAACTAAGGGTAAACCAGGTACACTCACTGGGCTATAGGTCTGCCTTAACTAAGGGTAAACCAGGTACACTCACTGGGCTATAGGTCTGCCTTAACTAAGGTTAAACCAGGTACACTCACTGGGCTATAGGTCTGCCTTAACTAAGGTTAAACCAGGTACACTCACTGGGCTATAGGTCTGTCTTAACTAAGGGTAAGCAGGTACTCTAACTTGGTTAAGGGTAAACCAGGTACACTCACTGGGCTATAGGTCTGTCTTAACTAAGGGTAAACCAGGTACACTCACTGGGCTATAGGTCTGTCTTAACTAAGGTTAAACCAGGTACACTAACTAGGCTATAGGTCTGCCTTAACTACGGGTAAACCAGGTACTCTAACTGGGCTATAGGTCTGCCTTAACTAAGGGTAAACCAGGTACTCTAACTGGGCTATAGTTCTGCCTTAACTAAGGGTAAACCAGGTACACTCACTGGGCTATAGGTCTGCCTTAACTAAGGTTAAACCAGGTACACTAACTAGGCTATAGGTATGCCTTAACTAAGGGTAAACCAGGTACTCTAACTGGGCTAAGGGTAAACCAGGTACATGGGGCGGCAGGGTAGCCTAGTGGTTAGAGCATTGGTTGCAAGTTCAAATCCCCGAGCTGACAAGGTTACAAATCTGTCGTTCTGCCCAAGAACAAGGCAGTTAACCCACTGTTCCTAGGCTGTCATTGAAAATAAGAATTTGTTCTTAACTGAGCCTAGTTAAATAAATGTAAAAAAAATTTTTTTTTTTTAAAACACTAACTGGGCTGTATAGTAATGTCTGGAATGGAATGAATGGTTCCTATGTGTTTGATTCTATTCCATTATTTCCATTCCAGCCCTTACTATGAGCCGTCCTCCCCTCACCAGCCTCCACTGCCTGTGTGATCTAGTGTGGATCAGTAGTATCCGTGATGGTGTACTGTAGTAACTGTGTTGTTTCTCCATTATTATGAGCCGTCCTCCTCTCACCAGCCTCCACTGCCTGGGTGATCTAGTGTGGATCAGTAGTATCCGTGATGGTGTACTGTAGTAACTGTGTTGTTCCTCCATTATTATGAGCCGTCCTCCCCTCACCAGCCTCCAATGCCTGGGTGATCTAGTGTGGATCAGTAGTATCCGTGATGGTGTACTGTAGTAACTGTGTTGTTCCTCCATTATTATGAGCCGTCCTCCCCTCACCAGCCTCCACTGCCTGGGTGATCTAGTGTGGATCAGTAGTATCCGTGATGGTGTACTGTAGTAACTGTGTTGTTCCTCCATTATTATGAGCCGTCCTCCCCTCACCAGCCTCCACTGCCTGGGTGATCTAGTGTGGATCAGTAGTATCCGTGATGGTGTACTGTAGTAACTGTGTTGTTCCTCCATTATTATGAGCCGTCCTCCCCTCACCAGCCTCCACTGCCTGGGTGATCTAGTGTGGATCAGTAGTATCCGTGATGGTGTACTGTAGTAACTGTGTTGTTCCTCCATTATTATGAGCCGTCCTCCCCTCACCAGCCTCCACTGCCTGGGTGATCTAGTGTGGATCAGTAGTATCCGTGATGGTGTACTGTAGTAACTGTGTTGTTCCTCCATTATTATGAGCCGTCCTCCCCTCACCAGCCTCCACTGCCTGGGTGATCTAGTGTGGATCAGTAGTATCCGTGATGGTGTACTGTAGTAACTGTGTTGTTAGTTACTAGCATGTGATTGTGGTATTAGTAGTTAGGTGCTTGATGAAAGCAACACAACTGTAATTCAACATATTTATTATTACTTATTAGATGTGACGGTAGACAAACTCATTCTGAAAATCAGTTCTTCTGAATACTGTTTTGGAACCAACCTGTAGTGATCAGACATTATTAGCAGATTGTGTTAAATAAATCAATGTGCTTTTGTGTTCACATTTAGACTTGATAACTTTTCTTTGAAGTCAAGGGTTATTTCAGGATGTGGGTGAAAGGGGGAGGAGTGGAGAAGAGGCTGGTGGGGAGGATGTGGAGAGGAGAGAACAGTGGAAAGGAGAGGAGGGAAAGAGGCTGGTGGGAGAGGATGTGGAGAGGAGAGAACAGAGGAAAGGAGAGGAGGAAAAGAGGCTGGTGGGGGAGGATGTGGAGAGGAGAGAACAGAGGAAATGAGAGGAGGGGAGAGAAGGGTGGAGGAGAAGAGGCTGGTTTTGGGAGGATGTGGAGAGAACAGAGGAAAGGAGAGGAGGAAAAGAGGCTGGTGGGAGAGGATGTGGAGAGGAGAGAACAGAGGAAATGAGAGGAGGGGAGAGAAGGGTGGAGGAGAAGAGTTGAGAGAAGAATGCTTTATTTCAAAATGCCAAGTAGTCGATAAGACTCAGCTCTGTAAAAAGTACTGCTACCTTGTCTGCCACACACACACACACACACACACACACACACACACCCACCCACCCACCCTCTGGAGAGCTGAGATATAAGGGTCCTTGGTCTCTCTCTGTTGTATACCAGGTCACAAGCCATGCAGATTACCCTCAAGGACTCAGAAGCCTTTCAACCAGCAGACAGACAGATTAGAATATTATTAGAAACCTCTGGTCATATAACCATTCATAACCATTCTAACCAGTCTCATCATGATATATAGTATAATGAGTTATTGTGATCACCTTGACTGTATTGTCTTGTAGTCTGACGTGTGTGTGTGTATGTGTTGTACGTGTGTGTGTGTGTTGTACGTGTGTGTGTGTGTTGTACGTGTATGTGTGTCTTGTACGTGTGTGTGTTTGTGTGTGTGTGTTGAACGTGTGTGTGTGTGTGTGTTGTGTGTGTGTGTGTTGAACGTGTGTGTGTGTATTGAACGTGTGTGTGTGTGTGTGTGTTGTGTGTGTGTTGTGTGTGTGTGTTGTACGTGTGTGTGTGTGTGTTGTACGTGTGTGTGTCTTGTGTGCGTCTTACGCTGTTGTCTTGGTTTGTCTCTCGTCTCAGTGGTTCCAGAGATAGTCACCCAGGATAACGGTCCAGGTTTGTGTTAAAACATCTGTGTCTGTCGTGTCCGCTCTCCTCTGTATGTGTTTCTGTGTCTCTCCATGTCTTGGGCCCAGAGTTTACCATAACCATGTGACCTGACCAGGAAGACGCTGGGCCCAAACGCTAACACAGATGATGTGCAGGGTTGCTGGAGTCAATAATCAGTTCAGTCAATTCAGTTTGTTTCCTGAATTGAAATGGAATTGAGCCTAAACCCTGGTGCTGTGCCTTCCACCTGTACCCCCTAACCTCTCCTGGGCTCTACTGGGTGATGAAGACGATGATGCGTGGTCAACTCCTCTTCATCTCTTACAAGGCAGCAGTAATGTAAAAATGTTTCTATTAAAAAACCATATGTACTAACAATCTCTCTCCCACACCCACCATCCCCTCCTCTAGCCGTGCCAGCCCCTCCCCCGGCAGAGGATGTGGATCGACTCAGACGACGGTTTAATATGAGGATGCTGGTTCCCGGTCGTCCAGTAAAGGAGGTCCCTGCCACCCCCCCTCCCGTCCCTGCAGAGAGACCCGCCTACAGGGAGAAGTTCATTCCTCCAGAGCTCAGCATGTGGGACTACTTTGTGGCCAAAGTAAGGCGTGATGCTGCTCCACACAACATCACTGTATACATACGCTCACTGACAAACCATTTGTTGGTACATACAGTCATTAAAACATCAAAATAGACACAAACAAATAAGCTCTCCTCTCTCTCTCCTCCTCCCTCTCCTCCTCCTCCTCCCTCTCCCCCCAGCCCTTTCTGCCCCTGTCAGACAGTGGAGCTCTGTATGACTCAGATGAGAGCGGAGAGGAGGATGACGACGACGATGATGATGATGCCTTCCTCTCTGACACACAGATGACTGAACACTCTGACCCCAACTCATACAGGTGTGTCATTGTTGTCCCTTTTCCTACTTGACATCTAAGTAGAGTTCAGCTGTGGACAGCCCTTTGTATTGGGCCATGGTACACTGATTGTTCATATTTTCTTAGTTATTTTCTACTAAGATTCAACACCCTGCCATCTTACCTGTAATGTCATGGTATGCTCTCTCTCTTCTCTCTTCTCTCTACTCTCACTCCTCTCTCTCTCTTCTCTCTCTTCTCTCTTCTATCTACTCTCTCTACTCTCTCTCCTCTCTCCTCTCTCTTCTCTCTACTCTCTCTACTCTCTCTCTTCTCTCTTCTCTCTCTCCTCTCTCTCCTCTCTCTCCTCTCTCTCCTCTCTCTCCTCTCTCTCCTCTCTCTCCTCTCTCTTCTCTCTACTCTCTCTACTCTCTCTCTTCTCTCTTCTCTCTCTCCTCTCTCTCCTCTCTCTCCTCTCTCTCCTCTCTCTCTCCTCCTCTCTCCTCTCTCTCTCCTCCTCTCTCTCCTCTCGCTCTCCTCCTCTCTCTCCTCTCCTCTCTCTCCTCCTCTCTCCTCTCTCTCCTCTCTCCTCTCTCTCTCTCCTCTCTCTCCTCTCTCTCCTCTCTCTCCTCTCTCTCCTCTCTCTCCTCTCTCTCCACTCTCTACTCTCTCCTCTCTCTACTCTCTCCTCTCCTCTCTCTCCTCTCTCTCCTCTCCTCTCTCTCTCCTCTCCTCTCTCTCTCTCCTCTCTCTCCTCTCTCTCTCCTCTCTCTCTCCTCTCTCTGTCTCTGTGTGTAGTTGGTCTCTGATCCGTCTGGTCATGGTGAAACTGGCTCTACATAACGTCAAGACCTTCCTCCCTCTCACTGGACTGGACTTCACAGGTACACACAAACACACACACTAGGGTTGAATGGTAGAAACCGTTTACCGGGATTTACCGCTCAAAACCACTATTTATATGAACAGGGTGGGGACAGAGAGCCCATCTCAGGGTGGGGACAGAGAGCCCATCTCAGGGTGGGGACAGAGAGCCCATCTCAGGGTGGGGACAAATAGCCCATCTCAGGGTGGGGACAGAGAGCCCATCTCAGGGTGGGGACAGAGAGC
The DNA here is from genome assembly GCF_013265735.2 of Oncorhynchus mykiss. NCBI lineage: Eukaryota > Metazoa > Chordata > Actinopteri > Salmoniformes > Salmonidae > Oncorhynchus > Oncorhynchus mykiss. The sequence goes on along the minus strand of NC_048570.1, from coordinate 81,183,140 downwards.
CCATCTCAGGGTGGGGACAGGCAGCCCATCATTAAAACAGTCTGTCACTCGAATATCGTTGCTTTAAATCAGTACCTGACCGAGCACTCTGTCTTTCTCTTTCTCCATCAACTCCATTCAAATTGCATCCAAAATAGATCATCCTGTTCTAGATTGTTATTTTTATATAGATGTCCCAGCCCACCTCTTTCAGGTAATACATTCAATGCAGTATTAGTCTTATATTTAGCAAATGAATGATGGGTTATGCATAATAAGCTTCTAATTTATAGCCTCTTGTCTCTTGCTCAGTACGCGCACACCTGTGCTCCGCTGGCCTCTCTCCCTAAATAACGCTCCTTAGCTCTTGGAATCCCATGCAGGAAAAGATACAGTAGAATAGTTTGCTGGACATTATTATATTTTTGCGTTTCTTATGCCAATAGACTATTAGAAGAGGGACACAAGCTCTTGTTTGCTGAATGTTAAATGCAGCAGCCAATAGAACAAACAGGTAGTTTGAAAGAAGAGTGAACTCACGATGGTGGTAGGTTATAACAGTTATTTATTCAGACCCAGAACCATTCAATCTTCATGAAGAGAAGTGAAAGCCTTCTGCATCTAATCCTGGTCCTATATTACTCAATGATGTCTTTAGAATGATGAAGATAAGGACAACAAAACGTAATTCATTTAACTGTTGAAAGGGAGGAAGGAATGAAGCAACAATAGAGAAAGAGGAGGTGGGCTAGTAACATCAGGGGAAATATTATGAAAGGTCAGCCTACTAATTATACAAATAGGCCCTATTCAATTTCAGAATTCAAATCTAATTTGCTAGCCTGTAGCAACTTTGTAGGCTGCATGTGCTGCACCAGAATCACATGATCTCTCCCTGCTTTATCATGGTTTGAATGAGGTGAGTAAAACCAGTTCATAATCAGTATAATACAATGCAGTACATGAATACAGATTAACCTACTGGAGCTAGGTTCATTTATTTAGTCAAGAGAGCATATAGCTAGCTACATCTATGGGCTTTTATGTTTTTCTGTCGTGTGTAATGTATATCATATATGGATTGGATAAGGGCACCATCATTTGGGCTTGGGCTCAGTAAATGTCTTGAATGTGTAGGGCTCAGTAAATGTCTTTAATGTAGGGCTCAGTAAATGTCTTTAATGTAGGGCTCAGTAAATGTCTAATGTGTAGGGCTCAGTAAATGTCTCTAATGTGTAGGGCTCAGTAAATGTCTCTAATGTGTAGGGCTCAGTAAATGTCTCTAATGTGTAGGGCTCAGTAAATGTCTTTAATGTAGGGCTCAGTAAATGTCTTTAATGTGTAGGGCTCAGTAAATGTCTTTAATGTAGGGCTCAGTAAATGTCTTTAATGTAGGGCTCAGTAAATGTCTCTAATGTGTAGGGCTCAGTAAATGTCTCTAATGTGTAGGGCTCAGTAAATGTCTCTAATGTGTAGGGCTCAGTAAATGTCTATAATGTGTAGGGCTCAGTAAATGTCTAATGTAGGGCTCAGTAAATGTCTTTAATGTAGGGCTCAGTAAATGTCTTTAATGTAGGGCTCAGTAAATGTCTTTAATGTAGGGCTCAGTAAATGTCTTTAATGTAGGGCTCAGTAAATGTCTCTAATGTGTAGGGCTCAGTAAATGTCTCTAATGTGTAGGGCTCAGTAAATGTCTCTAATGTGTAGGGCTCAGTAAATGTCTCTAATGTGTAGGGCTCAGTAAATGTCTCTAATGTGTAGGGCTCAGTAAATGTCTTTAATGTAGGGCTCAGTAAATGTCTTTAATGTGTAGGGCTCAGTAAATGTCTTTAATGTAGGGCTCAGTAAATGTCTTTAATGTAGGGCTCAGTAAATGTCTCTAATGTGTAGGGCTCAGTAAATGTCTCTAATGTGTAGGGCTCAGTAAATGTCTCTAATGTGTAGGGCTCAGTAAATGTCTCTAATGTGTAGGGCTCAGTAAATGTCTAATGTAGGGCTCAGTAAATGTCTTTAATGTAGGGCTCAGTAAATGTCTTTAATGTAGGGCTCAGTAAATGTCTTTAATGTAGGGCTCAGTAAATGTCTTTAATGTAGGGCTCAGTAAATGTCTCTAATGTGTAGGGCTCAGTAAATGTCTCTAATGTGTAGGGCTCAGTAAATGTCTCTAATGTGTAGGGCTCAGTAAATGTCTCTAATGTGTAGGGCTCAGTAAATGTCTTTAATGTAGGGCTCAGTAAATGTCTTTAATGTAGGGCTCAGTAAATGTCTCTAATGTGTAGGGCTCAGTAAATGTCTCTAATGTGTAGGGCTCAGTAAATGTCTTTAATGTAGGGCTCAGTAAATGTCTTTAATGTAGGGCTCAGTAAATGTCTTTAATGTAGGGCTCAGTAAATGTCTTTAATGTGTAGGGCTCAGTAAATGTCTCTAATGTGTAGGGCTCAGTAAATGTCTTTAATGTAGGGCTCAGTAAATGTCTTTAATGTAGGGCTCAGTAAATGTCTCTAATGTGTAGGGCTCAGTAAATGTCTCTAATGTGTAGGGCTCAGTAAATGTCTTTAATGTAGGGCTCAGTAAATGTCTTTAATGTAGGGCTCAGTAAATGTCTTTAATGTGTAGGGCTCAGTAAATGTCTTTAATGTAGGGCTCAGTAAATGTCTTTAATGTAGGGCTCAGTAAATGTCTCTAATGTAGGGCTCATCAGGCTCAGGTAGCATCAGGGTTGAATTTTGGATCAAAGCTCTAATTACATCCAGACAGGCCTATTTATATACTTTATAATGCTTTTGAATGACACTTCCAGTTTTGGTGAGATATTCCGTGTACCCCGGGAGAAAAGTGAATTATTCTGGGGATGGAACAATTGTAATATACCGGGAAAATATTCAACACTCACTCACTCACTCACTCACTCACTCACTCACTCACTCTCTAGAGCGGCGCAACCAAAACAGTTTTTCTTTCTGTTATCGTCCTATCCTCCCTCCATCAGACCTGCCGGTGACGTCTCCTCTGGGGAATGCTGTGCTGAAGACACTAGAGAACTGGGAGACCCAACTTCAGGAGAGGATGAACAAGTTTGATGGTCCTCCTCCCAACTACATCAACACCTACCCCACTGACCTCAGCACAGGAGGGGGGCCCGCCATACTGAGACACAAGGCCATGCTGGAGCCTGACAACACACCTTTCAAGTGGGTATTATTCACACACACACACACACACAGATACATAGACTACACACACACAGATACATAGACTACACACACACACAGATACATAGACTACACACACACACAGATACATAGACTACACACACACACAGATACATAGACTACACACACACACACAGATACATAGACTACACACACACACACACAGATACATAGACTACACACACACACAGATACATAGACTACACACACACACACAGATACATAGACTACACACACACACACACAGATACATAGACTACACACACACACACACACAGATACATAGACTACACACACTCACACACAGATACAGACTATACACACACACACACAGAGATGCATAGACTACACACACACACACACACACACACACACACACACACACACACACACACACAGAGATACATAGACTACACACACAGATATAGACTACACAGAACATAGACTACACACAGATAGATAGACCATAGACTACACACAGATACATAGACCATAGACTACACAGACAGATACATAGACTACACACACACACCCATGTTCTCACATGTTTCTGTGTGTGTGTCTCGTGTTCCAGGAATAAGAACCACATTTCGTTCCCTGCGAGGCGTCTCTGGCACTACCTGGTGAAACAGGAAGTTCTTCAGGAGACTCTGATTCGCTATATCTTCACTAAGAAGAGGAAGCAGAGCGAGGTAACGAGCTAAACTGGACCCCTAGTACAATCTGTCTGTTTGTCCCCTACATCTACAGCATGTGTGGTCTCATACACCAGGCATCCTTTATTTACCTGGTTATTACTTACACATTCAACTAGTCAAATGGTCATTATATGTTTCAAGGTGGATTCAGAAAGGTGTCATTATATCACCTAACTTGTTAATGATTAATTAAGTGGATTCAGAAAGGTGTCATTATATCACCTAACTTGTTAATGATTAATTAAGTGGATTCAGAAAGGTGTCATTATATCACCTAACTTGTTAATGATTAATTAAGTGGATTCAGAAAGGTGTCATTATACCACCTAACTTGTTAATGATTAATTAAGTGGATTCAGAAAGGTGTCATTATACCACCTAACTTGTTAATGATTAATTAAGTGGATTCAGAAAGGTGTCATTATTGCACCTAACTTGTTAATGATTAATTAAGTGGATTCAGAAAGGTGTCATTATAGCACCTAACTTGTTAATGATTAATTAAGTGGATTCAGAAAGGTGTCATTATAGCACCTAACTTGTTAATGATTAATTAAGTGGATTCAGAAAGGTGTCATTATAGCACCTAACTTGTTAATGATTAATTAAGTGGATTCAGAAAGGTGTCATTATAGCACCTAACTTGTTAATGACTAATTAAGTGGATTCAGAAAGGTGTCATTATAGCACCTAACTTGTTAATGATTAATTAAGTGGATTCAGAAAGGTGTCATTATAGCACCTAACTTGTTAATGATTAATTAAGTGGATTCAGAAAGGTGTCATTATATCACCTAACTTGTTAATGATTAATTAAGTGGATTCAGAAAGGTGTCATTATATCACCTAACTTGTTAATGATTAATTAAGTGGATTCAGAAAGGTGTCATTATAGCACCTAACTTGTTAATGAGTACATAGCAGGTAACTTCTGAGAAACAGGTTTAACATAGTGTTACCTCCTCCAGTCCAGCCTCTCCTACAACATGCTCCATGTCAGACAGATCATCGGTCTGGATGTGTCCTTAGAATCATCTTCACAACTATAGTTCTTCAAACCCCAAATTCTATTGATTTATATTTTATATATTCTGTATTTTAAGTAAGGTCCATAATTATTTTGTACATTATGGCCCAGTTAATTTAACTTCTGAAGAGTAGTGTATATCTCACACACACACACACACACACACACACACACACACTTCTATTGTTATTATTATGGTTTTGACGGCCTTGTATTGTGTAATCAAGAACAGAGAATTCTGTGATGTCTGCACACCATCACTACTACTATCATCACCTCTATTATTAGTATTATTCAGATGTTCATGATCATGTCTGAAGACATCTGCTAACACAGACAGTCATCTTATATGGTGCATCTCCTTTCTAAACGCAATTATAACCACATACATAGATCCTGCTTTGTTGAGATTTGAGTAGAAAGTTAAAGATGTGATTTCAAACTACCTTATACCTGACTTCCAGTAAGTAGACTCTTTAAGGTGTGTTTATTTTGACTTTGGTGTTGAGACTGTGCCCCACCCTCCCCTCCACCCACTGTCATTACATTGAGAGAGACCTCTGCTATCTCCCCAGCACTCCACTCTGTTACCATGTGATTGGACATTGTTTGGGTTGGGAGAAGCCTTTGCCTCATCCACGTATTGACACACTGACTGTGTGTGTGGCTGCGTGTATCTACCATCCAAACAACCCTGTCATTTTTGTTTTCTTCATTTTGTGTTTTGTGCATGTGTTGTGTAGTGTGTTGAAGGCTATATGGATCTCCTCAGCCCAAACTGTGTATCTGGAGCTCTCAGGTCCAACAAGGTAGTATCTGTACAGTATGAACTGGTACCTGCTCAGGGCTGTGTAAGTCTCTCTTCTAATCACTGCTTGGCATGCTTCACCTCACCATTACTACTCACTAACCCAACACGACCAGGGTTTTCCAGAGCTTCACCTCACCATTACTACTCACAAACCCAACACGACCAGGGTTTTCCAGAGCTTCACCTCACCATTACTACTCACTAACCCAACACGACCAGGGTTTTCCAGAGCTTCACCTCACCATTACTACTCACTAACCCAACACGACCAGGGTTTTCCAGAGCTTCTTCACCTCACCATTACTACTCACTAACCCAACACAACCAGGGTTTTCCAGAGCTTCACCTCACCATTACTACTCACTAGCCCAACACGACCAGGGTTTTCCAGAGCTTCACCTCACCATTACTACTCACTAACCCAACACGACCAGGGTTTTCCAGAGCTTCTTCACCTCACCATTACTACTCACTAACCCAACACGACCAGGGTTTTCCAGAGCTTCTTCACCTCACCATTACTACTCACTAACCCAACACAACCAGGGTTTTCCAGAGCTTCACCTCACCATTACTACTCACTAACCCAACACGACCAGGGTTTTCCAGAGCTTCTTCACCTCACCATTACTACTCACTAACCCAACACGACCAGGGTTTTCCAGAGCTTCTTCACCTCACCATTACTACTCACTAACCCAACACGACCAGGGTTTTCCAGAGCTTCTTCACCTCACCATTACTACTCACTAACCCAACACTACCAGGGTTTTCCAGAGCTTCTTCACCTCACCATTACTACTCACTAACCCAACACAACCAGGGTTTTCCAGAGCTTCACCTCACCATTACTACTCACTAACCCAACACGACCAGGGTTTTCCAGAGCTTCACCTCACCATTACTACTCACTAACCCAACACGACCAGGTTTTTCCAGAGCTTCTTCACCTCACCATTACTACTCACTAGCCCAACACGACCAGGGTTTTCCAGAGCTTCACCTCACCATTACTACTCACTAACCCAACACTACCAGGGTTTTCCAGAGCTTTACCTCACCATTACTACTCACTAACCCAACACGACCAGGGTTTTCCAGAGCTTCACCTCACCATTACTACTCACTAACCCAACACGACCAGGGTTTTCCAGAGCTTCACCTCACCATTACTACTCACTAACCCAACACGACCAGGGTTTTCCAGAGCTTCACCTCACCATTACTACTCACTAACCCAACACGACCAGGGTTTTCCAGAGCTTCACCTCACCATTACTACTCACTAACCCAACACGACCAGGGTTTTCCAGAGCTTCACCTCACCATTACTACTCACTAACCCAACACGACCAGGGTTTTCCAGAGCTTCACCTCACCATTACTACTCACTAACCCAACACGACCAGGGTTTTCCAGAGCTTCTTCACCTCACCATTACTACTCACTAACCCAACACGACCAGGGTTTTCCAGAGCTTCTTCACCTCACCATTACTACTCACTAACCCAACACGACCAGGGTTTTCCAGAGCTTCACCTCACCATTACTACTCACTAACCCAACACGACCAGGGTTTTCCAGCGCTTCACCTCACCATTACTACTCACTAACCCAACACTACCAGGGTTTTCCAGAGCTTCACCTCACCATTACTACTCACTAACCCAACACGACCAGGGTTTTCCAGAGCTTCTTCACCTCACCATTACTACTCACTAACCCAACACGACCAGGGTTTTCCAGAGCTTCTTCACCTCACCATTACTACTCACTAACCCAACACGACCAGGGTTTTCCAGAGCTTCTTCACCTCACCATTACTACTCACTAACCCAACACGACCAGGGTTTTCCAGAGCTTCTTCACCTCACCATTACTACTCACTAACCCAACACAACCAGGGTTTTCCAGAGCTTCACCTCACCATTACTACTCACTAACCCAACACGACCAGGGTTTTCCAGAGCTTCACCTCACCATTACTACTCACTAACCCAACACGACCAGGTTTTTCCAGAGCTTCTTCACCTCACCATTACTACTCACTAGCCCAACACGACCAGGGTTTTCCAGAGCTTCACCTCACCATTACTACTCACTAACCCAACACTACCAGGGTTTTCCAGAGCTTTACCTCACCATTACTACTCACTAACCCAACACGACCAGGGTTTTCCAGAGCTTCACCTCACCATTACTACTCACTAACCCAACACGACCAGGGTTTTCCAGAGCTTCACCTCACCATTACTACTCACTAACCCAACACGACCAGGGTTTTCCAGAGCTTCACCTCACCATTACTACTCACTAACCCAACACGACCAGGGTTTTCCAGAGCTTCACCTCACCATTACTACTCACTAACCCAACACGACCAGGGTTTTCCAGAGCTTCACCTCACCATTACTACTCACTAACCCAACACGACCAGGGTTTTCCAGAGCTTCACCTCACCATTACTACTCACTAACCCAACACGACCAGGGTTTTCCAGAGCTTCTTCACCTCACCATTACTACTCACTAACCCAACACGACCAGGGTTTTCCAGAGCTTCTTCACCTCACCATTACTACTCACTAACCCAACACGACCAGGGTTTTCCAGAGCTTCACCTCACCATTACTACTCACTAACCCAACACGACCAGGGTTTTCCAGCGCTTCACCTCACCATTACTACTCACTAACCCAACACTACCAGGGTTTTCCAGAGCTTCACCTCACCATTACTACTCACTAACCCAACACGACCAGGGTTTTCCAGAGCTTCACCTCACCATTACTACTCACTAACCCAACACGACCAGGGTTTTCCAGAGCTTCACCTCACCATTACTACTCACTAACCCAACACTACCAGGGTTTTCCAGAGCTTCTTCACCTCACCATTACTACTCACTAACCCAACACAACCAGGGTTTTTCAGAGCTTCTTCACCTCACCATTACTACTCACTAACCCAACACAACCAGGGTTTTCCAGAGCTTCACCTCACCATTACTACTCACTAACCCAACACGACCAGGGTTTTCCAGAGCTTCTTCACCTCACCATTACTACTCACTAACCCAACACAACCAGGGTTTTCCAGAGCTTCACCTCACCATTACTACTCACTAACCCAACACGACGAGGGTTTTCCAGAGCTTCTTCACCTCACCATTACTACTCACTAACCCAACACAACCAGGGTTTTCCAGAGCTTCACCTCACCATTACTACTCACTAACCCAACACGACCAGGGTTTTCCAGAGCTTCACCTCACCATTACTACTCACTAACCCAACACGACCAGGGTTTTCCAGAGCTTCACCTCACCATTACTACTCACTAACCCAACACTACCAGGGTTTTCCAGAGATTCACCTCACCATTACTACTCACTAACCCAATACGACCAGGGTTTTCCAGAGCTTCACCTCACCATTACTACTCACTAACCCAACACTACCAGGGTTTTCCAGAGCTTCACCTCACCATTACTACTCACTAACCCAACACTACCAGGGTTTTCCAGAGCTTCACCTCACCATTACTACTCACTAACCCAACACTACCAGGGTTTTCCAGAGATTCACCTCACCATTACTACTCACTAACCCAACACTACCAGGGTTTTCCAGAGCTTCACCTCACCATTACTACTCACTAACCCAATACTACCAGGGTTTTCCAGAGCTTCTTCACCTCACCATTACTACTCACTAACACAACACGACCAGGGTTTTCCAGAGCTTCACCTCACCATTACTACTCACTAACCCAACACTACCAGGGTTTTCCAGAGCTTCTTCACCTCACCATTACTACTCACTAACCCAACACGACCAGGGTTTTCCAGAGCTTCACCTCACCATTACTACTCACTAACCCAACACGACCAGGGTTTTCCAGAGCTTCACCTCACCATTACTACTCACTAACCCAACACGACCAGGGTTTTCCAGAGCTTCACCTCACCATTACTACTCACTAACCCAACACGACCAGGGTTTTCCAGAGCTTCACCTCACCATTACTACTCACTAACCCAACACTACCAGGGTTTTCCAGAGATTCACCTCACCATTACTACTCACTAACCCAATACGACCAGGGTTTTCCAGAGCTTCACCTCACCATTACTACTCACTAACCCAACACTACCAGGGTTTTCCAGAGCTTCACCTCACCATTACTACTCACTAACCCAACACTACCAGGGTTTTCCAGAGCTTCACCTCACCATTACTACTCACTAACCCAACACTACCAGGGTTTTCCAGAGATTCACCTCACCATTACTACTCACTAACCCAACACTACCAGGGTTTTCCAGAGCTTCACCTCACCATTACTACTCACTAACCCAATACTACCAGGGTTTTCCAGAGCTTCTTCACCTCACCATTACTACTCACTAACACAACACGACCAGGGTTTTCCAGAGCTTCACCTCACCATTACTACTCACTAACCCAACACTACCAGGGTTTTCTAGAGCTTCTTCACCTCACCATTACTACTCACTAACCCAACACGACCAGGGTTTTCCAGAGCTTCACCTCACCATTACTACTCACTAACCCAACACGACCAGGGTTTTCCAGAGCTTCACCTCACCATTACTACTCACTAACCCAACACGACCAGGGTTTTCCAGAAATCACATTTGTAACATTCCTGGAATCAGGAAGGAATAAGAATCCGTAATCCTTAAACCAGGATTTCTGAAAAATGTAAGAATTTGGGGAAAGTTAGCATAATTTTGCAACCTTACCTACTACCTAACCTAACCTAACTCTCACTAACCCACTATCTCATCACCTCACTGTCACTATAACCCACTAACTCATCACATCACCTCACCCCAATGTCGGTCACTAACCCACTACCTCATCACATCACCTCACCCAAATGTCTGTCACTAACCCACTACCTCATCACATCACCTCACCTCATCCCACTGACAAGGTCTGTCACTAACCCACTATCTCATCACCTCAACCCACTGTCTTTCACTAACCCACTACCTCATCACCTCCCCCCACTGTATGTCACTAACCTTATCACCTCAACCCACTGTCTGTCACTAACCCACTACCTCATCACCTCAACCCACTGTCTGTCACTAACCCACTACCTCATCACCTCAACCCACTGTCTGTCACTAACCCACTACCTCATCACCTCACCCCACTGTCTGTCACTAACCCACTACCTCATCACCTCCCTGTCACTAACCCACTACCTCATCACCTCACTGTCACAAACCCACTACCTCATCACCTCACCGCACTGTCACTAACCCACTACTTCATTACATCACCTCACCACACTGACACGGTATGTCTCTACCCCCACTAACACACTGACATGGTCTATCTCTACCCCCACTAACACACTGAAACGGTCTGTCTCTACCCCCACTAACACACTGACACGGTCTGTCTCTACCCCCACTAACACATTGACACGATCTGTCTCTACCCCCACTAACACACAGTCTGTCTCTACCCCCACTAACACACAGTCTGTCTCTACCCCCACTAACACACGGTCTGTCTCTACCCCCACTAACACACGGTCTGTCTCTACCCCCACTAACACACGGTCTGTCTCTACCCCCACTAACACACGGTCTGTCTCTACCCCCACTAACACACGGTCTGTCTCTACCCCCACTAACACATGGTCTGTCTCTACCCCCACTAACACACGGTCTGTCTCTACCCCCACTAACACACGGTCTGTCTCTGTCTGGTCATTCCTTCTATAGCTGGGCCTAAAGTCTTTCATTCTTCTGCTGCTGGACCCATTCTTCATCTCTTCCTAAATACTATCATCCCCTCTGTAATTTTGACTTATTCCAGCCCCTCTTCCAGCTCTGACAGAGAGGTGTCACGTGGACCTAACCTGCATGTGCTCTCTGAGTGCTCACTGTGTCACTGCTGTGTGTGGCTGTGTGTCAGTGTAGGGGTGTTGTGATAGTGTGTGGCTGTGTGTGTATGCTAAGACATTGTGTGTCTGTGTACAGTATGTATGTACCAGCTGTACTAAATGATGGCGGGTGCTGTGATAATGTGTTCCAGGTGGAGGGAGACTTAGGCTACCCAGGAAGGAATGCTAAGATCATCCACAAGGAGTCTGACATCATCATGGCCTTCGCCATCAACAGGGTGAGAGACCTCTGCAGTGCACACAGACACCCACACACAAAGCTTTCCCATTTGATGAACATGGCACCTGAATGTCAAACTACGTCAGGTTTTAGAGTCCGACACCATAGAGATAAATGAGTAGAGTGGATTCCATTAGACTGGCCAATAAGGCCACCAGTTAACATATAACAGTCTAAGCCCTGTCTAATTTTATACTTTTTTTTTTACATCTATTTAATCCCTTATTTTTGTCACTAAACAGTCTCCATATATACTTCCATAAATGATTTTAAACTGGTACCGGGGGACCTTCAGACTGGACTTGTGAGACCTGTGGACGTCCTAGAGCAGAACAGCCCATGTATACGTGTTCCTGAGAGTCACCTTTACACAGATCAGTGTTTAGCCCAAACTGTTGGGACCCTACAGACAGAAGTTGGCAGATCGGCAGTATCGGCTTCAGACCAGTCCCAAGACGCTTGTGGGGGCCGTAGAGCAAAACGGAGAACACCATCGTGTTCCTGAGAGTCTCCTCCGTAAAGGGATTTTTGTCCAAACCGTTCCGTCGCTACAGACGATTTTGTGAGAGTACCGATTTGCTAAATAGATTTCCACATGGACGTGGACATCAGCCTTAGGGGGGTTAACACACACTTCACCACATCTAAATGTTTCTGTACGTTGGAATGTGGTATACATTTACTGGCCTCTTCTCTCCCCCCTCCCCCCTCTTCTCTCCCTCCCTCCCCTCTCTCCCCCCTCTTCTCTCCCTCCCTCCCCCTCCCCTCTCTCCTCTCCCTCCCTCCCCCCCCTCTCTCCTCTCCCTCCCTCCCCCCTCTCTCCTCCCCCTCCAGGCTAACACCAATGAGATAGTGCTGGCGTCCACTCACGACGTGCAGGAGGTTGATGTGTCTACTCTGTTAGCTGCTCAGCCCTACACCTGGATAGGAGAGGACTTTGACAAGGAGTCACACAGGTCAGTACACTGTTACACACACACATACACATATACACATATACATACATTGTGTTATACTTCTTTCTCTCCTCAGTTCTGATGACGTGGACTACCGTTCTTCCCACACTAACGTTGCCCAGGCCTCCTCTACCCCGTCCCACTTCAACCCCAAAGACATGGCAGCCTCTGCATCCATGCCCTGGCTGGGGAGTGGGCAGACCAGCATGGGTGCTAGTGTGGTACGACACACAAACATCCTCCACTCACTCACACACTCACTCACACACACACAAAACATCCTCCACTCACTCACACACAAAACATCCTCCACTCACTCACACACAAAACATCCTACACACACAAAACATCCTCCACTCACTCACTCACACACACACATACACACACAAAACATCCTCCACTCACTCACACATTCATTCACACACATACACACACAAAACATCCTACACACACAAAACATCCTCCACTCACACACACACAGATGCATAGTATAATCACACACAGACACACACACACATACATACAGTGTGTGTATATAAATACACTACCGTTCAGAAGTTTGGGGTCACTTAAACATTTCCTTGTTTTTGAAAGAAAAGCAAATTTTTTTTGTCCATTTAAAATAACATCAAATTGATCAGACATACAGTGTAGACATTGTTCATGTTGTAAATGACTATTGTAGCTGGAAACGGCTGATTTTTTAATGGAATATCTACATAGATGTACAGAGGCCCATTATCAGCAACCATCACTCCTGTGTTCCAATGCCACGTTGTGTTAGCTAATCCAAGTTTATCATGTTAAAATACTAATTGATCATTAGAAAACCCTTTTACAATTATGTTAGCACAGCTGAAAACTGTCTTGCTGATTAAAGAAGCAATACAACTGGCCTTCTTTAGACTAGTTGAGTATCAGGAGCATCAGCATTTGTGGGTTTGATTACAGGCTAAAAATGTCCAGAAACAAATAACTTTCTTCTGAAACTCGTCAGTATATTCTTGTTCTGAGAAATTCAGGCTATTCCGTGGGCCAGCATCCCGGAATCGCCTCTCCACTGTTGGCATTGAGACTGGTGTTTTGCTGGTACTATTTAATGAAGCTTCCAGTTGAGAACTTGTGTGGTGTCTGTTTCTCAAACTAGACACTTGAATGAACTTGTCCTCTTGCTCAGTTGTGCACCGGGGCCTCCCACTCCTCTTTCTATTCTGGTTAGGGCCAGTTTGCGCGGTTCTGTGAAGGGAGTAGTACACAACATTGTATGAGATCTTCAGTTTCTTGGCAATTTCTCGCATGGAATAGCCTTCATTTCTCAGAACAAGAATAAACTGACGAGTTTCAGAAAAAAGTTATTTGTTTCTGGACATTTTTAGCCTGTAATCGAACCACTAATTCTGGATCTCCAGATACTCAACTAGTCTAAAGAAGGCCCGTTGTATTGCTTCTTTAATTAGAACAGTTTTCAGCTGTGCTAACATAATTGTAAAAGGGTTTTCTAATGATCAATTAGCCTTTTAAAATTAGATTAGCTAACACAATGTGCCATTGGAACACAGGAGTGATGGTTGCTGATAATGGGTCTCTGTACGCCTATGTAGATATTCCATTAAAAATCAGCCGTTTCCAGCAACAATAGTCATTTACAACATTAACAATGTCTACACTGTATTTCTGATCAATTTGATGTTATTTTAATGGACAACAAAATGTGCTTTTCTTTCAAAAACAAGGACATTTCTAAGTGACTCCAAACTTTTGACATTTCAGTTGAATGCATTCAGTTGGACAACTGACTAGGTAGAGTATCTCCTTTCCTACTTTCCATTTACTTGGACCTTGTCAGTGCAGTGTAGTCCAGTGAGAGAGGTAGTAGTCTGTACTGACCTGTAGAGGGACACAGTACTCAGGAGTCAAACCTCCGTCCCAGCCTGTCTGGCTCACAGCTCACCACTCTAAACTCAAGGTCCTGTCTGTTTATTATGAAAACCCCTTCCTATTGTCTCTCCCCACACTGCTCTGGTGTCATAGGAAATATGTGCAGCAGTACCTAGCAGAACTCATCAGAGTACTGTAAAACAGTACGGTTGAAAGCAAGCAGACAAACGTTCTTCTTTTAATGTCAGAAGTCATTGTCTCACCCTATTCCTCACTCGCTGTGTCTGAACCGAGGCCCGCTAGCTGGACCTAGTCAGTCCAGTGAATATGGACACTGCTTTATCTATCTCAGGCCAAACATACAGAGAGTTGAGGACTAAACAGGCTGGTAGATGAGTCTATGTTACCAGAGATAGGCAGTGTGTGTGTTTGTATGAGAGAGATGGGAGAGTATCAACACACAGATACCCAGCTCTCACAGCGTCTCCTCGGCTGCCCAAGGTACAGGCCTGCGTCACCGCATCAACACTTCTCAAATATGTCCCCATTCAAGTGATAATTCTTCATGCTACAGTCAATATGGAGTACCTTGTACCAGAAGTATAAATATGTCCTATTCTAGTGATAATTCTTCATGCTACAGTCAATATGGAGTACCTTGTACCAGAAGTATAAATATGTCCTATTCTAGGTGGTGAGTCTTGGTAAGGCCAGACTGTATGTGTAAAACAGGTCCCAGTTCAGATGATGAATCCCCTTTAGAGTGAAAGGTTGTAGAGTAGTTTTAATGAACTAAAAGAAAGACCTGCCCACTGCTCTGGCCAGTATCACTTCAGTTTATGAAGCTGACGTATCGGCATGTTGGCCTTCATCAGAGCTGTTTCAGTTCAAAGAAATGTCCTAGTTGACTACTGAAGTCCGTAGTGTAGGGCATCACTGTGTATTGACTGAATGTTTTAAAGACTGAGGTTTCAAATGAAGTTTGATGTATTAGGTTATTTGAATGTTGTTTTTCAGATTATGAAGAGGAACCTGAACAATGTGAAGAGAATGACCTCCCACCCCATATTCCAGTACTGTAGGTACCATCTAATGTATACAGTACCATATACCACTACTAGGTTATATACAGTATGCCACTACTAGGTTGTATACAGTATACCACTACTAGGTTGTATACAGTATACCACTACTTGGTTATATACAGTATACCACTACTAGGTTATATACAGTATACCACTACTTGGTTATATACAGTATACCACTACTAGGTTGTATACAGTATACCACTACTTGGTTATATACAGTATACCACTACTAGGTTATATACAGTATACCACTACTAGGTTATATACAGTATGTCACTACTAGGTTATATACAGTATACCACTACTAGGTTGTATACAGTATACCACTACTTGGTTATATACAGTATACCACTACTAGGTTATATACAGAGGAACCTGAACAATGTGAAGAGAATGACCTCCCACCCCATATTCCAGTACTGTAGGTATCATCTAATGTATACAGTACCATATACCACTACTAGGTAATATACAGTATACCACTACTAGGTTATATACAGTATACCACTACTAGGTTGTATACAGAGGAACCTGAACAATGTGAAGAGAATGACCTCCCACCCCATATTCCAGTACTGTAGGTACCATCTAATGTATACAGTACCATATACCACTACTAGGTTATATACAGTATACCACTACTAGGTTATATACAGTATACCACTACTAGGTTATATACAGTATGCCACTACTAGGTTATATACAGTATACCACTACTAGGTTGTATACAGTATACCACTACTTGGTTATATACAGTATACCACTACTAGGTTGTATACAGAGGAACCTGAACAATGTGAAGAGAATGACCTCCCACCCCATATTCCAGTACTGTAGGTACCATCTAATGTATACAGTACCATATACCACTACTAGGTTATATACAGTATACCACTACTAGGTTATATACAGTATACCACTACTAGGTTATATACAGTATACCACTACTAGGTTGTATACAGAGGAACCTGAACAATGTGAAGAGAATGACCTCCCACCCTATATTCCAGTACTGTAGGTACCATCTAATGTATACAGTACCATATACCACTACTAGGTAATATACAGTATACCACTACTAGGTTGTATACAGTATGTCACTACTAGGTTGTATACAGTATGCCACTACTAGGTTATATACAGTATGCCACTACTAGGTTGTATACAGTATGTCACTACTAGGTTGTATACAGTATGCCACTACTAGGTTATATACAGTATGCCACTACTAGGTTATATACAGTATACCACTACTAGGTTATATACAGTATGCCACTACTAGGTTATATACAGTATGCCACTACTAGGTTATATACAGTATACCACTACTAGGTTATATACAGTATGCCACTACTAGGTTATATACAGTATGCCACTACTAGGTTATATACAGTATGCCACTACTAGGTTATATACAGTATGCCACTACTAGGTTATATACAGTATACCACTACTAGGTTATATACAGTATACCACTACTAGGTTGTATACAGAGGAACCTGAACAATGTGAAGAGAATGACCTCCCACCCCATATTCCAGTACTGTAGGTACCATCTAATGTATACAGTACCATATACCACTACTAGGTTATATACAGTATGCCACTACTAGGTAATATACAGTATACCACTACTAGGTTATATACAGAGGAACCTGAACAATGTGAAGAGAATGACCTCCCACCCCATATTCCAGTACTGTAGGTACCATCTAATGTATACAGTACCATATACCACTACTAGGTTATATACAGAGGAACCTGAACAATGTGAAGAGAATGACCTCCCACCCCATATTCCAGTACTGTAGGTACCATCTAATGTATACAGTACCATATACCACTACTAGGTTATATACAGTATGCCACTACTAGGTAATATACAGTATACCACTACTAGGTTATATACAGAGGAACCTGAACAATGTGAAGAGAATGACCTCCCACCCCATATTCCAGTACTGTAGGTATCATCTAATGTATACAGTACCATATACCACTACTAGGTTATATACAGTATACCACTACTAGGTTGTATACAGTATGTCACTACTAGGTTGTATACAGTATGCCACTACTAGGTTATATACAGTATACCACTACTAGGTTATATACAGTATACCACTACTAGGTTATATACAGTATGCCACTACTAGGTTATATACAGTATACCACTACTAGGTTATATACAGTATACCACTACTAGGTTGTATACAGTATGCCACTACTAGGTTATATACAGTATGCCACTACTAGGTTATATACAGTATACCACTACTAGGTTATATACAGTATACCACTACTAGGTTATATACAATATGCCACTACTAGGTTATATACAGTATACCACTACTAGGTTATATACAGTATGCCACTATTAGGTTATATACAGTATGCCACTACTAGGTTATATACAGTATACCACTACTAGGTTATATACAGTATGCCAATACTAGGTTATATACAGTATACCACTACTTGGTTATATACAGTATACCACTACTTGGTTATATACAGTATGCCACTATTAGGATATATACAGTATGCCACTACTAGGTTATATACAGTATGCCACTACTAGGTTATATACAGTATGCCACTACTAGGTTATATACAATATGCCACTACTAGGTTATATACAGTATACCACTACTTGGTTATATACAGTATACCACTACTTGGTTATATACAGTATACCACTACTTGGTTATATACAGTATGCCACTACTAGGTTATATACAGTATGCCACTACTAGGTTATATACAGTATGCCACTACTAGGTTATATACAGTATGCCACTACTAGGTTATATACAGTATGCCACTACTAGGTTATATACAGTATGCCACTACTAGGTTATATACAGTATGCCACTACTAGGTTATATACAGTATACCACTACTAGGTTATATACAGTATGCCACTACTAGGTTATATACAGTATGCCACTACTAGGTTATATACAGTATGCCACTACTAGGTTATATACAGTATGCCACTACTAGGTTATATACAGTATGCCACTACTAGGTTATATACAGTATACCACTACTAGGTTATATACAGTATGCCACTACTAGGTTATATACAGTATGCCACTACTAGGTTATATACAGTATGCCACTACTAGGTTATATACAGTATACCACTACTAGGTTATATACAGTATGCCACTACTAGGTTATATACAGTATGCCACTACTAGGTTATATACAGTATGCCACTACTAGGTTATATACAGTATGCCACTACTTATACAGTATGTGTACTATACAGCATACTGACGGCCTGTACACAACACTGTTTGAATGACGGGTCTGTTCCTTCAAACAGGGGAATTTCAAACATTTCCTAATGTTTCTGTGTTTGTGTATTAGATATGACTGGGGCTCAGGACGGCAGTGTCCGTATGTTTGAGTGGAACAGGCCACAGCAACTCATCTGCTTCAGGCAGGCAGGCAATGCCAGAGTCACACGCCTCTACTTCAACTCACAGGGAAACAAGGTCCACACAAAGACACACACACACACAGACAACAATACTATTTTTCATCCTCAGTATTATGATTGTGCTGATCTCTCTGTGTTGGTCTCTGTTTCTATCTGTCTGTCTCTCTCTGTGTCGCTGTCTCTCTGTGTCTGTCTGTCTCTCTCTTCCTGTCGCTCTCTCTGTATCTGCCTCTCTCTCTGTCTATCTCGCTCTGTCTTTCTCTCTGTCTCGCTATCTCTCTGTCTCTCGCTATCTCTCTGTCTCTCGCTATCTCTCTGTCTCTCGCTATCTCTCTGTCTCTCGCTATCTCTCTGTCTCTCGCTATCTCTCTGTCTCTCGCTATCTCTCTGTCTCTCGCTATCTCTGTCTCTCGCTATCTCTCTCTCTCTCCACGTGTCTCTCTGTCTCTGTCTCTCGCTGTCTCTCTCTCGCTATCTCTGTCTCTCTCTCTCGCTATCTCTGTCTCTCTCTGTCTCTTGCTATCTCTCTGTCTCTCTCTCTTTCTGTCTCTGTCTGTCTCTCCAGTGTGGTGTATCAGATGGAGAAGGCTTCCTCAGTCTGTGGCAGGTCAACCAGACCTCCTCTAACCCCAAGCCCTACGTGGTACGTAACACACACACACACACACACACACACTGGTGCTTGAAAGATTAGGGATGGGGGTTTTACAGAGGGTGGGAGAGTGAGAGAGTGGGCGTGTGTGAGTGATAGAGCGATTAGGAGTGATTGATTTCCTCTGTCTGCTTGGCTGAGGCTAACACAGCCTTCTATCTCCCTTCCTCTCTCGCTCGGTCTGACTCCCCCTCTGTTCTTTCTCTCCCCCCTCTCTCTGTCTCGCTCTCTCTCTCCCTCTCTTTCGCTCTCCCTGTCTCTCTCTCTCAATCTCACTCTCTCTCTGGATCTCCCTCTCTCTCTCTGTCTCTCTCTCGGTCTCTGTCTCTTTCCCTCTCTCTCTCTGTCTCTCTCTCGGTTTCTGTCTCTTTCCCTCTCTCTCTCTGTCTCTCTCGGTTTCTGTCTCTTTCCCTCTCTCTCTCGGTCTCTGTCTCTTTCCGTCTCTCTCTCGGTCTCTATCGCTTTCCCTCTCTCTCTCTCTGACTCACACTCTCTCTCTGTCTTGTTCCCTCTCTCTCTCTCATTCTCGGTCTCTGTCTTTCCTTCTCTCTCTCTCTGACTCACTCTCTCTCTCTGTCTCTCTCTCTCGGTCTCTGTCTCTTTTCCTCTCTCTCTCTGACTCACTCTCTCTCTCTCTGTCTCTTTGCCTCTCTCTCTCTCTGTCTCACTCTCGGTTTCTGTCTCTTTCCCCCTCTCTCTCTCTCGGTCTCTGTCTCGTTCCCTCTCTCGGTCTCTGTCTCGTTCCCTCTCTCGGTCTCTGTCTCGTTCCCTCTCTCTCTCTGTCTCGTTCCCTCTCTCTCTCTGACTCGTTCCTTCTCTCTCTCTCTGACTCACTCTCTCTCTCTGTCTCTCTGTAGAGTTGGCAGTGCCACTCTAAGACCTGTGGTGATTTTGCCTTCATCACTTCCTCCAGTCTCATCGCAACGGCAGGACAGTCCAACGACAGCAGGTCAGTATCAACATTACATATCAAAACTACACCAGTCTCAATACTGTCATAACAGTAACTCCAATGACAAACTCTTTTCTCCTTTTCTCCTCCAGAAATGTCTGCCTGTGGGACACTCTTATTTCACCTAGTAACGCCATGGTACATGGTAAGATTTAGTTGTAATTTCAGTCCTCCAGAAATGTCTTCCTGTGGGACATTCTTGTTTCCCCTAGTAACGCCATGGTACATGGTAAGATTTAGTTGTCATTTCAGTCCTCCAGAAATGAACATACAAAGTTACCACAGCAGATAAAACCAGCCAAATGAACTAGTTAGATGCCACAATTGTGTCTCCATTACATGAAAGATTAGGTGACCGATCAAATTTTGACTTGATCAAGCAAAGTAGAGGAGAGTGGGGTAAGTTAGGACATTTTTACATTCAGCATCACTCCGTCAAGGGAAATATAGACTTCTTTTTCACAAAGATATTTAAGCAATAAGGCATGAGAACTCTGAGAGTATTGTGTGATAACTCCAGACTAAGGGCTGTTCTTAGGCCAGAGGTGAAGAATGTAGCTAGCAGAGGTTCAATGATAACTCCAGACTAAGGGCTGTTCTTAGGCCAGAGGTGAAGAATGTAGTTAGCAGAGGTTCAATGATAACGAGAGACAAGAACTTCAATAAATAATGATTTAATAAATAATTTATAAATAGGCAACCAGAACTGGATGTTTGTATTTGTATTTATTAAGGATCCCCATTAGTTCCTTCCAAGACATCAGCTACTCTTCCTGTGGTCCATTAGTTCCTGCCAAGGCAGCAGTTACTCTTCCTGTGGTCCATTAGTTCCTGCCAAGGCAGCAGCTACTCTTCCTGTGGTTCATTAGTTCCTGCCAAGGCAGCAGTTACTCTTCCTGTGGTCCATTAGTTCCTGCCAAGGCAGCAGCTACTCTTCCTGTGGTCCATTAGTTCCTGCCAAGGCAGCAGTTACTCTTCCTGTGGTCCATTAGTTCCTGCCAAGGCAGCAGCTACTCTTCCTGTGGTCCATTAGTTCCTGCCAAGGCAGCAGTTACTCTTCCTGTGGTCCATTAGTTCCTGCTAAGGCAGCAGCTACTCTTCCTGTGGTCCATTAGTTCCTGCCAAGGCAGCAGTTACTCTTCCTGTGGTCCATTAGTTCCTGCCAAGGCAGCAGTTACTCTTCCTGTGGTCCATTAGTTCCTGCCAAGGCAGTAGTTACTCTTCCTGTGGTCCATTAGTTCCTGCCAAGGCATCAGCTACTCTTCCTGTGGTCCATTAGTTCCTGCCAAGGCAGCAGTTACTCTTCCTGTGGTCCATTAGTTCCTGCCAAGGCATCAGTTACTCTTCCTGTGGTCCATTAGTTCCTGCCAAGGCATCAGCTACTCTTACTGGGGTCCATTAGTTCCTGCCAAGGCAGCAGTTACTCTTCCTGTGGTCCATTAGTTCCTGCCAAGGCAGCAGTTACTCTTCCTGTGGTCCATTAGTTCCTGCCAAGGCAGCAGCTACTCTTCCTGTGGTCCATTAGTTCCTGCCAAGGCAGCAGTTACTCTTCCTGGGTTTCATTAGTTCCTGCCAAGGCATCAGCTACTCTTCATGGGGTCCATTCGTTCCTGCCAAGGCATCAGCTACTCTTCATGAGGTCCATTAGTTCCTGCCAAGGCAGCAGTTACTCTTCCTGTGGTCCATTAGTTCCTGCAAAGGCATCAGCTACACTTCATGGGGTCCATTCGTTCCTGCCAAGGCATCAGCTGCTCTTCATGAGGTCCATTAGTTCCTGCCAAGGCATCAGCTACTCTTCCTGTGGTCCATTAGTTCCTGCCAAGGCATCAGCTACTCTTCATGAGGTCCATTAGTTCCTGCTAAGTCAGCAGCTCCTCTTCCTGTGGTCCATTAGTTCCTGCCAAGGCAGCAGCTACTCTTACTGGTGTCCATTAGTTCCTGCCAAGGCAGCAGCTACTCTTCCTGTGGTCCATTAGTTCCTGCCAAGGCAGCAGCTACTCTTACTGGTGTCCATTAGTTCCTGCCAAGGCAGCAGCTACTCTTCCTGGAGTTCATTAGTTCCTGCCAAAGCCGCAGCTACTCTTCCTGTGGTCCATTAGTTCCTGCTAAGTCAGCAGCTTCTCTTCCTGTGGTCCATTAGTTCCTGCCAAGGCAGCAGCTACTCTTACTGGTGTCCATTAGTTCCTGCCAAGGCAGCAGCTACTCTTCCTGGAGTCCATTAGTTCCTGCCAAGGCAGCAGCTACTCTTCCTGGAGTCCATTAGTTCCTGCCAAGGCAGCAGCTACTCTTGCTGTGGTCCAGTAACATTAAGGCAGTTGATGTTGTGTATCCCTGGGAATAATCCGAATTTATGTAAACATTACAGTTTTGAAAACATAGCTTGGCCAAAAAAAAGTGGTCTCCCGTTTATGGGGTAAGTTGAGCATAGGAACAGGGTAAGTTGAGCATAGGAACAGGGTAAGTTGAGCATAGGAACAGGGTAAATTGAGCATAGGGAACAGGGTAAGTTGAGCATAGGAACAGGGTAAGTTGAGCATAGGAACAGGGTAAATTGAGCATAGGAACAGGTGTAAGTTGAGCATAGGAACAGGGTAAGTTGAGCATGGGAACAGGGTACTTTGAGCATAGGAACAGGGTAAGTTGAGCATGGGAACAGGGTACTTTGAGCATGGGAACAGGGTAAGTTGAGCATGGGAACAGGGTAAGTTGAGCATAGGAACAGGGTAAGTTGAGCATAGGAACAGGGTAAGTTGAGCTGCCTACATATTCTGTACCTATTTAAACTATGTCTGTCTTTATTTCCCGATCACAATTCATCACAATGGCTTGTTTGTCTTTGAGTCATTTTAAGCATCTGTAAACACGGATTAACACCTCTAACTTTGTACTGGTTTGAACACATTTAACATAAGCCCTGGTGTTACCTAATATCCCAGCGATACTATCTCGCGCTACACCTGGAAATAAAACACTTCATGTTGCTCAACTTGCCATTGGCTCAACCGTTGGCTCAATTTATCCCATTCGCTCATCTTACCCCAAGGCAAACATTTTACTATATTAGCCCACACAGATACAAGGATGCACTTTCATGCTAGGTTTAGGTCCTCATACTGAAGCTTATAGAGAGCCCAACTGATGTGTAGAACAATCTTTAAATGATCTACTTTAGTTTAGATACAAGCATCATGAAACCTCTAACACAATTCATTCATTTGACTTAGTGAAAATCCACTTTTTTAAACCTTGCTTACCACTTTTTCACAGACTCCATGAAATGATGTCCTCTTCCTAAATGTTTGGTCAAAGTATACATTTTGTTTATGGTTTCCTAGAAACAAGGGCTGGCTCAACTTACCGTTTGGTTCAACTTACCCCACTGTCCCCTGTATTAGTGTTGTCACTCATAACTCCTAGTTGTGATCTGTCTCTCCAGCCTTCCCGTGCCATGAGAACGGTGCGACGGTGTTGCAGTACGCTCCCAAGCAGCAGCTGCTGATCTCAGGAGGCAGGAAGGGCTTTGTGTGTGTGTTTGACATCCGACAGAGACAGCTGCTACACACCTTCCAGGCCCACGATTCAGCCGTCAAAGCCCTGGCGCTCGACACCTCCGAAGACTTCTTCGTAACCGGCTCGGCTGAGGGGAACATGAAGGTAATTTTCCTTATTCTTATTCAATCTTCCTAAATTGAAATGGAATGGTTCCCAACCCTGTCAACCATTAGTCTGTGCTTTCCAAATCAAATCAAATCAAATCAAATTTTATTTGTCACATACACATGGTTAGCAGATGTTAATGCGAGTGTAGCGAAATGCTTGTGCTTCTAGTTCCGACAATGCAGTAATAACCAACAAGTAATCTAACTAACAATTCCAAAACTACTGTCTTGTACACAGTGTAAGGGGATAAAGAATATGTACATAAGGATATTTGAATGAGTGATGGTACAGAGCAACATAGGCAAGATACAGTAGATGGTATCGAGTACAGTATATACATATGAGATGAGTATGTAAACAAAGTGGCATAGTTAAAGTGGCTAGTGATACATGTATTACATAAGGATACAGTCGATGATATAGAGTACAGTATATACGTATGCATATGAGATGAATAATGTAGGGTAAGTAACATTATATAGGTAGCATTGTTTAAAGTGGCTAGTGATATATTTACATCATTTCCCATCAATTCCCATTATTAAAGTGGCTGGAGTTGAGTCAGTGTCAGTGTGTTGGCAGCAGCCACTCAATGTTAGTGGTGGCTGTTTAACAGTCTGATGGCCTTGAGATAGAAGCTGTTTTTCAGTCTCTCGGTCCCAGCTTTGATGCACCTGTACTGACCTCGCCTTCTGGATGATAGCGGGGTGAACAGGCAGTGGCTCGGGTGGTTGATGTCCTTGATGATCTTTATGGCCTTCCTGTGACATCGGGTGGTGTAGGTGTCCTGGAGGGCAGGTAGTTTGCCCCCGGTGATGCGTGGTGCAGACCTCACCACCCTCTGGAGAGCCTTACGGTTGAGGGCGGAGCAGTTGCTGTACCAGGCGGTGATACAGCCCACCAGGATGCTCTCGATTGTGCATCTGTAGAAGTTTGTGAGTGCTTTTGGTGACAAGCCGAATTTCTTCAGCCTCCTGAGGTTGAAGAGGCGCTGCTGCGCCTTCTTCACAATGCTGTCTGTGTGAGTGGACCAATTCAGTTTGTCTGTGATGTGTATGCCGAGGAACTTGAAACTTGCTACCCTCTCCACTACTGTTCCATCGATGTGGATAGGGGGGTGTTCCCTCTGCTGTTTCCTGAAGTCCACAATCATCTCCTTAGTTTTGTTGACGTTGAGTGTGAGGTTATTTTCCTGACACCACACTCCGAGGGCCCTCACCTCCTCCCTGTAGGCCGTCTCGTCGTTGTTGGTAATCAAGCCTACCACTGTCGTGTCGTCCGCAAACTTGATGATTGAGTTGGAGGCGTGCGTGGCCACGCAGTCGTGGGTGAACAGGGAGTACAGGAGAGGGCTCAGAACGCACCCTTCTGGGGCCCCAGTGTTGAGGATCAGCGGGGAGGAGATGTTGTTGCCTACCCTCACCACCTGGGGGCGGCCCGTCAGGAAGTCCAGTACCCAGTTGCACAGGGCGGGGTCGAGACCCAGGGTCTCGAGCTTGATGACGAGCTTGGAGGGTACTATGGTGTTGAATGCCGAGCTGTAGTCAATGAACAGCATTCTCACATAGGTATTCCTCTTGTCCAGATGGGTTAGGGCGGTGTGCAGTGTGGTTGAGATTGCATCGTCTGTGGACCTATTTGGGCGGTAAGCAAATTGGAGTGGGTCTAGGGTGTCAGGTAGGGTGGAGGTGATATGGTCCTTGACTAGTCTCTCAAAGCACTTCATGATGACGGAAGTGAGTGCTACGGGGCGGTAGTCGTTTAGCTCAGTTACCTTAGCTTTCTTGGGAACAGGAACAATGGTGGCCCTCTTGAAGCATGTGGGAACAGCAGACTGGTATAGGGATTGATTGAATATGTCCGTAAACACACCGGCCAGCTGGTCTGCGCATGCTCTGAGGGCGCGGCTGGGGATGCCGTCTGGGCCTGCAGCCTTGCGAGGGTTAACACGTTTAAATGTCTTACTCACCTCGGCTGCAGTGAAGGAGAGACCGCATGTTTTCGTTGCAGGCCGTGTCAGTGGCACTGTATTGTCCTCAAAGCGGGCAAAAAAGTTATTTAGTCTGCCTGGGAGCAGGACATCCTGGTCCGTGACTGGGCTGGATTTCTTCCTGTAGTCCGTGATTGACTGTAGACCCTGCCACATGCCTCTTGTGTCTGAGCCGTTCAATTGAGATTCTACTTTGTCTCTGTACTGACGCTTAGCTTGTTTGATAGCCTTGCGGAGGGAATAGCTGCACTGTTTGTATTCGGTCATGTTACCAGACACCTTGCCCTGATTAAAAGCAGTGGTTCGCGCTTTCAGTTTCACGCGAATGCTGCCATCAATCCACGGTTTCTGGTTAGGGAATGTTTTAATCGTTGCTATGGGAACAACATCTTCAACGCACGTTCTAATGAACTCACACACCGAATCAGCGTATTCGTCAATGTTGTTGTCTGACGCAATACGAAACATGTCCCAGTCCGCGTGGTGGAAGCAGTCTTGGAGTGTGGAGTCAGCTTGGTCGGACCAGCGTTGGACAGACCTCAGCGTGGGAGCCTCTTGTTTTAGTTTCTGTCTGTAGGCAGGGATCAACAAAATGGAGTCGTGGTCAGCTTTTCCGAAAGGGGGGCGGGGCAGGGCCTTATATGCGTCGCGGAAGTTAGAGTAACAATGATCCAAGGTCTTTCCACCCCTGGTTGCGCAATCGATATGCTGATAAAATTTAGGGAGTCTTGTTTTCAGATTAGCTTTGTTAAAATCCCCAGCTACAATGAATGCAGCCTCCGGATGAATGGTTTCCAGTTTGCAAAGAGTTAAATAAAGTTCGTTCAGAGCCATCGATGTGTCTGCTTGGGGGGGGATATATACGGCTGTGATTATAATCGAAGAGAATTCTCTTGGTAGATAATGCGGTCTACATTTGATTGTGAGGAATTCTAAATCAGGTGAACAGAAGGATTTGAGTTCCTGTATGTTTCTTTCATCACACCATGTCGCGTTAATCATAAGGCATACGCCCCCGCCCCTCTTCTTACCAGAAATATGTTTGTTTCTGTCTGCGCGATGCGTGGAGAAACCCGTTGGCTGCACCGCTTCGGATAGAGTCTCTCCAGTGAGCCACGTTTCCGTGAAGCAAATAACGTTACAGTCTCTGATGTCCCTCTGGAATGCTACCCTTGCTCGGATTTCATCAACCTTGTTGTCAAGAGA
This sequence comes from Oncorhynchus mykiss, assembly GCF_013265735.2. Classification (NCBI taxonomy): domain Eukaryota; kingdom Metazoa; phylum Chordata; class Actinopteri; order Salmoniformes; family Salmonidae; genus Oncorhynchus; species Oncorhynchus mykiss. The sequence continues at coordinate 81,155,412 of NC_048570.1, read as the reverse complement.
CTGGACATTGGCAAGAAGAATGCTAGGGAGTGGTGGACGGTGTGCCCGTCTCCGGAGTCTGACCAGAAGACCGCCTCGTTTCCCTCTTTTTCGGAGTTGTTTTTTTTTGGGGTCGCTGCATGGAATCCACTCCGTTGTCCTGTTTGTAAGGCAGAACACAGGATCCGCGTCGCGAAAAACATATTCTTGGTAGTACTGATGGTGAGTTGATGCTGATCTTATATTCAGTAGTTCTTCTCGACTGTATGTAATGAAACCTAAGATGACCTGGGGTACTAATGTAAGAAATAACACGTAAAAAAACAAAAAACTGCATAGTTTCCTAGGAACGCGAAGCGAGGCGGCCATCTCTGTCGGCGCCGGAAGTATAATCCCAGCTGTATTTCAATGACCACGTGTGTAAAAATGTATGTAAGTCACATGATTGATCTGTGAAATACATCATGTAATTCCATTAATGTATTGATCATTGCCTTTCTCTTTACCTCTCTCTTTCACTCCCCCTCTCCTTCTCCTCCAGGTGTGGAAGCTGGCAGGCCATGGCCTCATGCACTCGTTTAGCACAGAGCATGCCAAGCAGTCCATCTTCCGGAACATCGGAGCAGGCGTCATGCAGGTGGAGACCCGCCCCGGCAACCGTATATTCACCTGCGGCGCCGACGGAACCCTCAAGATGAGGGTTCTACCCGACCGCTACAACATCCCCTCTAGCATCTTCGACATTCTGTAGACCCCAAACCACTTCCTGTACTGTCTGTAGAGAGGTCATCTGATTGGTTAGTGGTTGAACGTTGAAACGATAACCAAACTTTCACTCGAATATTCAACATCTTGTAGAAACGTAAATACCTGGAAGTGTCTGAATGGCGGTGGATAGGAAGGAGTAAGGTTGAAACATTAACCCAACTTTCTTTCACTAGTATAACATTGTGTAGAGAGCCTAGACTTGTGTGAGAGAGACGAAGAGAGATCGGGGTAAAGGTTTACAGATAGATCACTAAGTATATTACACTGCTGGATAGGCTAGTTGAGAGGGCTCTAATGATATGTGTGACGTAGAGGTGAAAGGTTGAGAGATGACCAAGGTTTCAGCAGCTTTGAGAGAGCAACAGAGAGTGTACGGTACAGTATGACTTTACCTAGAGGAAATCGTATCAGAAAAGTTCAATTGAGCTGTGAATATTGTTTTCTTTCCCAGAGCCTAAAAGTGTGTATTAAAACATAAAGCAACAGGTTCCAGACTTGATTTTAACAGTTAGATTTCCTGTCATTTTAAAAGCGGCTGCTGGACGTTTACGAGTGTGTCAGTCCATAAGAAAGCTATGCATGACTTCCTGTTCTCGTTTTAAGCGGTGCAATCACATGGTTTATTGATATGATAGTGCTCTGTACAAGTGCTCAAACTCTTCAAAAGTATGTATCTGTTGTCATTTTGTGCCCATAAGCTGAAAAAGTCTCTTAGCATCTACATTAACCAGCACTGTGGTTCCTTTAGTCAGTCAGTCAGTGGTCTGGTGTGACTCTGAAGTTGTTGATCTGCATTTTGTTGAAATGGTTTCATCCTCTTCATCCCCTGGCTAATCTCACTGTTAATGACAACGTTTAATGGCACACTATCCCCATAGTGACCCCATCCCATAACACTGGCTGCCCAGTGACTCGCTAGCCTACTCCATCGATTGATCTATGGATTGATTGAGCCTAGCAGCTATGTGATCACACCTCTGTGTATCTGCCGCCCGCCTGCCGTCAAAAGCCTGTTTGTGCGGCGGCAGCGGCCTCACTGCTACAACCTTGTGTTTGGAAGATGGTGTGTTTTGATCCTGTGACTGTGTGTAGTCTATATGTCTCATCTGTCTGTTCCACTGAATACCCCCCCCCCCTCCCCCGAGAAGAAAGAAACACATGTTATGTTCTGTATGGGTCTGTTATGTTCTGTATGGGTCTGTTATGTTCTGTATGGGTCTGTTATGTTCTGTATGGGTCTGTTATGGTCTGTTATGTTCTGTATGGGTCTGTTATGTTCTGTATGGGTCTGTTATGTTCTGTTATGTTCTGTATGGGTCTGTTATGTTCTGTATGGGTCTGTTATGTTCTGTATGGGTCTGTTATGTTCTGTATGGGTCTGTTATGTTCTGTATGGGTCTGTTATGTTCTGTTATGTTCTGTATGGGTCTGTTATGTTCTGTATGGGTCTGTTATGTTCTGTTATGTTCTGTATGGGTCTGTTATGTTCTGTATGGGTCTGTTATGTTCTGTATGGGTCTGTTATGTTCTGTTATGTTCTGTATGGGTCTGTTATGTTCTGTATGGGTCTGTTATGTTCTGTATGGGTCTGTTATGTTCTGTTATGTTCTGTATGGGTCTGTTATGTTCTGTATGGGTCTGTTATGTTCTGTATGGGTCTGTTATGTTCTGTATGGGTCTGTTATGTTCTGTATGGGTCTGTTATGTTCTGTATGGGTCTGTTTTTGCACAAACATTTTATTTTTTGTTGTTGAACTATTTACCTATTTGTTTTTGGATGGGGGGTTGGTTGGTTGGTTGGTGGGTTGGTTGGTTGGTGGGTTGGTTGGTTGGTGGGTTGGTTGGATGGGGGGTTGGTTGGTTGTTTCTTTGCAGGCTGTTGTTATTTGTGTTGGACTTTTTGCCTTTTACGTTAGGAATGTAAGGGGTTAATACTGTATTTTACTGGGACATAGTGCAACATGGCATAGGTTTGTGTTTGGTGATACTACTGTACTGTATTGTTTTTACAAACCTTATTGAATAGATATTTGCACTCAAATCTGGGGACACTAAAAGTTTATTTCAAAACGAATAGGCTATGTGAAGAACAAATTAACTACTGTTATATACAAATGAATGTCTGGCTGTATTTGGCCTAGTAGTAAAAAGTGAAATCGTTTTAATATATACATATATGAAATACCACAGCAGCTTGTACAAACATGAAAGCGTTTGACTTAATTTTTTGTTTTGTATCATACCGGCTGGATTAGTTGTATCTTTTGTTAAATGTTTGTCTTGTTTTTATTATTAAACAGATTTGTGTTTCCTTCCCTCCGTCTGGGTACCACGTCTGATCTCTGACCTCTGTTTACATATTCTACCTTCTCTCCGTCTGGGTACCACGTCTGATCTCTGACCTCTGTTTACATATTCTACCTTCCCTCCGTCTGGGTACCACGTCTGATCTCTGACCTCTGTTTACATATTCTACCTTCTCTCCGTCTGGGTACCACGTCTGATCTCTGACCTCTGTTTACATATTCTACCTTCTCTCCGTCTGGGTACCACGTCTGATCTCTGACCTCTGTTTACATATTCTACCTTCTCTCCGTCTGGGTACCACGTCTGATCTCTGACCTCTGTTTACATATTCTACCTTCTCTCCGTCTGGGTACCACGTCTGATCTCTGACCTCTGTTTACATATTCTACCTTCTCTCCGTCTGGGTACCACGTCTGATCTCTGACCTCTGTTTACATATTCTACCTTCTCTCCGTCTGGGTACCACGTCTGATCTCTGACCTCTGTTTACATATTCTACCTTCTCTCCGTCTGGGTACCACGTCTGATCTCTGACCTCTGTTTACATATTCTACCTTCTCTCCGTCTGGGTACCACGTCTGATCTCTGACATCTGTTTACATATTCTACCTTCTCTCCGTCTGGGTACCACGTCTGATCTCTGACCTCTGTTTACATATTCTACCTTCTCTCCGTCTGGGTACCACGTCTGATCTCTGACCTCTGTTTACATATTCTACCTTCTCTCCGTCTGGGTACCACGTCTGATCTCTGACCTCTGTTTACATATTCTACCTTCCCTCCGTCTGGGTACCACGTCTGATCTCTGACCTCTGTTTACATATTCTACCTTCCCTCCGTCTGGGTACCACGTCTGATCTCTGACCTCTGTTTACATATTCTACCTTCTCTCCGTCTGTCGTGTGTTAGTACTTATGAAGCCTTATAATGCCTTATAAACATTCATAGGTCACCTTATAGATGCAGTCATAGAGGATCATTAAAAACATCACAGTGAAGCAATAACAAGCTAGGCACCTTACAAAAAGGTACCGAGCCTTGTTTTGCTTTATGGTACATGCTTCATAATGCTCTAACATCTATAAGGGGATATTCATGTCTATTTAAGATATTAACACTTCATAATGCTCTATAACATCTATAAGGGGATATTCATGTCTATAAGATATTAACACTTCATAATGCTCTATAACATCTATAAGGGGATATTCATGTCTATAAGATATTAACACTTCATAGTGCTCTATAACATCTATAAGGGGATATTCATGTCTATAAGATATTAACACTTCATAATGCTCTATAACATCTATAAGGGGATATTCATGTCTATATAAGATATTAACACTTCATAAAAAGGTGCTTTAAGTAAAGTGTTGTTCAGGTGTCTACAGTATATATCTATCTAAAGCTCAGTATGGGGAGGCTATGACTAGATAACTAGAGAGAGTCCAGAGAGAGACAGGAATATAGAGCAGGCTGTCCTACCGTAAGTTGAATAAATTATTTTTTATTTCATCAGGTTGATTTTATGTTTGTTTCTGTATTTGATGATAATCAGTAGAGACCATGCAGCAGCAAATATCATTGTCGGGAATAAACATATGTACAGATTTCCAATATAGGTCTTTTTAAAACATGTTGCTCTCTGTAAGGGAAGCTGGTCATGGTAGGATCCAAGTAAATATGGAAACACATTTCTGATACCTATTTTGTCATGCAGTCACAGGGAAAGTCTAGTAAGGACTTTACAGCTATAAATAGTATTAACTCCACAAAAAGCCATGTTTCCAGGGTAGACCTTAAAAAAGAGTTACATTTACCAAATAAATATAATATACAAGTGAGAGACATAAAAACAATATAACAAGTCAAATGGTTAATAAGTATCCTTACAAAAAGAGAATTCCACGATCTCAAATGGAAAAACATGGAAAACAGTACAGCAATTATTTTACTGTTTAGACCATCGCCACAATACAATATAGACTATAACAATTATATTATAATGATCTACTTCCTACTCTGATAAGCCCTTATTCAGTTCAACTCTACATTGGAAAAGGTACAGTATGTGCATCTTTGGAAGCTGTAATCCAATTGGAACAAATATTTGAACAGCACTCACATAAAGGGTTCTTTATCCCAGCCAGCAGTCCCAAAAGGCCATTAGAAAAGAGTCCTTGTTGAGATGGCATAAAACTAAAGACAACACGTACATATTATAAATAAAAAACAGCCATAATATTCACGATTGCTGTTCATCTTTAATTAAGCACTTTAAAAAGCTGTCCATCTTTAATCAGAATACCATTAAAATACCATCTGAATACTGTCAAAACAATGTCAGAATACTGTAAAAAAAATACCATCAAAACACCCTCAGAATACCGTCAAAACACTGTCTCAGTCATCAGAGATGAAGTGCACCACATACAGCTTCACGTAGCTCTGATCCCACACATACAGGTGTCTGTTATTGGGGCTATAGGACAGCATGGCCAGCACCCCGCCAGGGGACCTCAGTTCAAAGGTCACGTTGACCGGTTTCCCCTTCAGGAGGTCAAAGGCGAAGGTCACACGGGTGTCCTTGGTGTCGGTGACGTAGAGTACGCCACAGGCCACGAAGGCGTTGCCGGCCTTGGTCCTGGGGTAGGTGGTGTTGATGTACGATGTGACAGAGAAGCTCTTCAGGTCCAGCTGGGCCACCATAATGCTGTCGTCCAGACTGGAGGCAAAGATGAGCCACAGGCCGTTCTCATCCGCCGCCAGCTTGAAGTAGGTCTTGGAGTTGTAGAGAAGGTAGGACAGGTTGTGGTACAGAGCATTGTCGATGGCCAGGGTGTGGAGACGCTTGGACTGCAGGTCGAACCTGGGGGATGAATGGAGGGTGTAAGAAATAAACAATTTACATTTCTACATTTACCTTTGCTTTCCTTTTTCTTTCCTTAGGAACTGTGCACCACAATGCCACACCATCAGAAGAAAATAAGTCTCAGGATCAGGATCATACACAGCCAGTGACATCACAAAGACAGAATATTTTTCTACAAGACTTAAATTGCACAAGGCCAAAAAGCTTCACCTTGATTTCTCTCTGACAACTATCCATTGTTATCAGACAAATATCTAGTGTGGTAGGAGCTAAGGGATCAGTTGGATTCAAGCAGGGTAACTACCGTCCCTTCTTTACCTGGCAAGGTTGGAGGTGCCAAACTATGGTTCTTTACCTGGCCAGGTTGGAGGTGCCAAACTATGGTTCTTTACCTGGCCAGGTTGGAGGTGCCAAACTATGGTTCTTTACCTGGCCAGGTTGGAGGTGCCAAACTATGGTTCTTTACCTGGCCAGATTGGAGGTGCCAAATTATGGTTATTTACCTGGCCAGATTGGAGGTGCCAAACTATGGTTCTTTACCTGGCCAGGTTGGAGGTGCCAAACTATGGTTCTTTACCTGGCCAGGTTGGTGGTTCCAGCGATGTGATAGTAGAAGGATCCGTTATGAACGGCATGGCCACATCCCTGGTAGAACTTCCTGCCGTCGATGACCTCACTGGTGGCATTCTGGAATGAGGCGATGCTCTTATACTCCTTCACCGTGCGACCTGGAGACATAGGATTGGTTGTTGTGTGAGTGTGTAGGAGGTACCAGAGAAGTGCTAAAGATAATGTGATTGGCTGTTGCCTGCGTTTGGCTGGTACCAGAGAAATGCTAAAGACATTTGATTGGCTGTTGTGTGAGTTTGGGAGGTACCAGAGAAATGTTCGGCCACCCAGATGCGTTTGTCGTTCAGCACAGCCGTGTCTTTCATCCACGTTCCGAACGTACTCTCCATCTTAGATATGTTACGGGGGTTGATCAGGGACTTGATGATGCACTCTGGGGGACAGAAGATAAAACATTTATTATTTAATTGATTGATAGATTGATTGGTTTGCATATTCAGTCATATTAAGATTTTGTCTGAGGGTTTTTAAACAAATTCTTCAAGTCATGCAAGTCATTGTACCATTTTTCTTATTTAGTGGTATCTCTTGTAACTTCCCAGCCTCTTTGGCAGACAGAGTCCCATCGTTTGGTACAGCATGTGAAGGATCTGAAATAGTCAATGATAATCAATGAAAGAAGTGATGATGTTAGAATCAGTAGGAAAGTTGGAGGTGTGTAGAGGAACTGTAGTATAGATAGTAACAGGCTGACTCACCCAGGATCTGGGCAGCATGGGTGGGGGGGGGGGTGTTTGGGATAGATACGGGAGTTGGGTAGGATAAGTAGCTGTGTGCAGGGTAGTTACCCACCCAGGGTCTGGGCAGCGTGGATGGGAAAATTGGCCCGGTGACTCCTGTTTCTGGGGGGCCCCTGGGGTCCTTGTGGGCCAGGCGGTCCAGGAGGGCCAATGGGGCCTGGAGTACCAGGAGGACCAGCCGGACCTGGGGGGCCTAGACAGACCCGAAAGACAAGGATTTTCACAATCACGTTGTATTTCAAGTAGAGCTGTCCAGGCATAAACTGGATCGACTGGTCATGAAACAGGAAAGGGTTTGCCCACACTAATGTTGCAACACATACAGGTACCTTAAGTGTTGTGCTAAGACCACATTCATTTGCAGTTCTAATGAAGATCTGTTAAGAGTGTACAATGGTGTACAATGGTGACGGTACAGCAAGTCTCATCATGTACTTTAGGAGTCATAGTGATAGTCTATCTAATATAGACAGTGGACATTGTCATTTCTGTCCGTTCTTACCCTCCAAGATGACATCGTTGGACGATTGTGTATTTTCTCCTGCGGGTCCAGGTTCTCCTCTGTCTCCTTTCTCCCCTGGCTCACCTTTCTCCCCTGTGAAGGAACACGGTTATCGTTTGTCATATGTGCAGGTGATTTACAAACCCTAACTTGAGACATGGAATGGAACAGGAATTCATAAAGACCTGATCCCAAAATAAACCCTAGCTTCATAAGATTCTCAAAGACCACAATCAAATGAGTCAAGCTTGTGTAATGTGCGAGGCGTGGGTTCTTATATCTGAGCTACTGTTAAGAAAAGAGTTCCCACAATGTGAACTAGACATGGGTCTACTAAATCTTCGCTTCAGTCTGGAAATTCCAAGGATTCGTCAAGTCAAAGCCATTCCAGTAAACCATGAACCATTCCATTCACTTCTCCTGGGCTGCTAAAATATTGTCTATTTAGTGCCCTACTTTTGAGCAAGGCCCATAGGGCTCTGGTCAAAAGTAGTGCACTATATAGGAAATATTCCTGAGGAACGCACCAGTGGGCTGATGGGAGAATGAGGTTTACAGCCCATTCAAGAGCAGCACAAAACCACAGAGTCATGAATGACATTAGTCTACTGTGGGACAGAAGAGCAGTTTCCTTTCTTCCTCCGTTTCCGGTTCTATGGTGTTTCCACCACAATGATTCAGCATTGTGACACCACATATCTCATAGATCTGAATGGCTGTCCAATGACAGTTGGAAATAAGAATAGGCAAAATAAATTATGTATGTGGAGATCTGTGTTTATCTTATGTGTGTATCTGGGTGCACTGTGGGGTTATTGCATGCAAGTGTAGGTGTGTAAGTGTGTGCATGTGTGTGTGTGTGTGTGTGTGTGTGTGTGTGTGTGTGTGTGTGTGTGTGTTAGGGTGCATGTTATTGAGCTCCCTGAGGAGATCTGCTCTACCCTTTCTATGTTCTATTATCTCTCTCTTTTCAGTCACAGAACCAGACAGAGCCCCAGGTAACAATACATAATGGACACATCAGATGATAGATAGATAGATACAATGAGGCAGAAAATAGAGAGTAAGAATTATTCTCTCTGTTACTGTAAAAGGGTATTTCACTCCATACCTCTCTTCCCTCGTTTTCCATCAGCCCCAGGCAGTCCATCTAGTCCTGGGATGCCATCAGTGCCATTGTGCCCCGGCAGACCATGCAGGCCAGGTAGCCCTGCCATACATACATTACAACCACAGTACTTTACATGGTCAGGCAGCCCTATCATATACAAACACATTACTACCACAGTACTTTACATGGTCAGACAGACCTATCATAAATACATTACAGCCACTGTACTTTACATGGTCAGGCAGCCCTATCATAAATACATTACAGCCACAGTACTTTACATGGTCAGGAAGCCCTATCATAAATACATTACAACCACAGTACGTTACATGGTCAGGCAGCCCTATCATAAATACATTACAACCACAGTACGTTACATGGTCAGGCAGCCCTATCATACATACATTACAGCCACAGTACTTTACATGGTCAGGCAGCCCTATCATATATACATTATAGCCACAGTACGTTACATGGTCAGGCAGCCCTATCATAAATACATTGCAACCACAGTACGTTACATGGTCAGGCAGACCTAACATATACAAACACATTACAACCACTGTACTTTACATGGTCAGGCAGCCCTATCATATACAAACACATTACAACCACAGTACTTTACATGGTCAGGCAGACCTATCATAAATACATTACAACCACAGTACTTTACATGGTCAGGCAGCCCTATCATAAATACATTACAACCATATTACTCTACATGGTCAGGCAGCCCTATCATACATACATTACAACCACGGTACTTTACATGGTCAGGCAGCCCTATCATACATACATTACAATCACAGTACTTTACATGGTCAGGCAGCCCTATCATATACAAACACATTACAACCACAGTACTTTACATGGTCAGGCAGCCCTATCATAAATACATTACAACCACAGTACTTTACATGGTCAGGCAGCCCTATCATATACAAACACATTACAACCACAGTACTTTACATGGTCAGGCAGCCCTATCATAAATACATTACAACCACAGTACTTTACATGGTCAGGCAGCCCTATCATAAATACATTACAACCACATTACTTTACATGGTCAGGCAGACCTACCATATACAAACACAGTACTTTACATGGTCAGGCAGCCCTATCATATACAAACACAGTACTTTACATGGTCAGGCAGCCCTATCATAAATACATTACAACCACAGTACTTTACATGGTCAGGCAGCCCTATCATATACAAACACATTACAACCACAGTACTTTACATGGTCAGGCAGCCCTATCATAAATACATTACAACCACAGTACTTTACATGGTCAGGCAGCCCTATCATAAATACATTACAACCACAGTACGTTACATGGTCAGGCAGCCCTATCATACATACATTACAGCCACAGTACTTTACATGGTCAGGCAGCCCTATCATATATACATTATAGCCACAGTACGTTACATGGTCAGGCAGCCCTATCATAAATACATTGCAACCACAGTACGTTACATGGTCAGGCAGACCTAACATATACAAACACATTACAACCACTGTACTTTACATGGTCAGGCAGCCCTATCATATACAAACACATTACAACCACAGTACTTTACATGGTCAGGCAGACCTATCATAAATACATTACAACCACAGTACTTTACATGGTCAGGCAGCCCTATCATAAATACATTACAACCATATTACTTTACATGGTCAGGCAGCCCTATCATACATACATTACAACCACGGTACTTTACATGGTCAGGCAGCCCTATCATACATACATTACAATCACAGTACTTTACATGGTCAGGCAGCCCTATCATATACAAACACATTACAACCACAGTACTTTACATGGTCAGGCAGCCCTATCATAAATACATTACAACCACAGTACTTTACATGGTCAGGCAGCCCTATCATATACAAACACATTACTACCACAGTACTTTACATGGTCAGGCAGCCCTATCATAAATACATTACAACCACAGTACTTTACATGGTCAGGCAGCCCTATCATAAATACATTACAACCACAGTACTTTACATGGTCAGGCAGCCCTATCATAAATACATTACAACCACATTACTTTACATGGTCAGGCAGACCTACCATATACAAACACAGTACTTTACATGGTCAGGCAGCCCTATCATATACAAACACAGTACTTTACATGGTCAGGCAGCCCTATCATAAATACATTACAACCACATTACTTTACATGGTCAGGCAGACCTATCATATACAAACACATTACTACCACAGTACTTTACATGGTCAGGCAGCCCTATCATATACAAACACATTACAACCACTGTACTTTACATGGTCAGACAGACCTATCATATACAAACACATTACTACCACAGTACTTTACATGGTCAGGCAGCCCTATCATAAATACATTACAACCACAGTACTTTACATGGTCAGGCAGACCTATCATATACAAACACAGTACTTTACATGGTCAGGCAGCCCTATCATATACAAACACATTACAACCACAGTACTTTACATGGTCAGGCAGACCTATCATATACAAACACATTACTACCACAGTACTTTACATGGTCAGGCAGCCCTATCATAAATACATTACAACCACAGTAATTTACATGGTCAGGCAGCCCTATCATAAATACATTACAGCCATATTACTCTACATGGTCAGGCAGCCCTATCATAAATACATTACAGCCACAGTACTTTACATGGTCAGGCAGCCCTATCATATACAAACACATTACAACCACAGTACTTTACATGGTCAGGCAGCCCTATCATAAATACATTACAACCACAGTACTTTACATGGTCAGGCAGCCCTATCATACATACATTACAATCACAGTACTTTACATGGTCAGGCAGCCCTGTCATATACAAACACATTACAACCACAGTACTTTACATGGTCAGGCAGCCCTATCATAAATACATTACAACCACAGTACTTTACATGGTCAGGCAGCCCTATCATATACAAACACATTACAACCACAGTACTTTACATGGTCAGGCAGCCCTATCATAAATACATTACAACCACAGTACTTTACATGGTCAGGCAGCCCTATCATAAATACATTACAACCACATTACTTTACATGGTCAGGCAGACCTACCATATACAAACACAGTACTTTACATGGTCAGGCAGCCCTATCATATACAAACACAGTACTTTACAAGGTCAGGCAGCCCTATCATATACAAACACAGTACTTTACATGGTCAGGCAGCCTTATCATATACAAACACATTACTACCACAGTACTTTACATGGTCAGGCAGACCTATCATATACAAACACAGTACTTTACATGGTCAGGCAGCCCTATCATATACAAACACATTACAACCACAGTACTTTACATGGTCAGGCAGACCTATCATATACAAACACATTACTACCACAGTACTTTACATGGTCAGGCAGCCCTATCATAAATACATTACAACCACAGTACTTTACATGGTCAGGCAGCCCTATCATAAATACATTACAGCCACAGTATTTTACATGGTCAGGCAGCCCTATCATAAATACATTACAACCATATTACTCTACATGGTCAGGCAGCCCTATCATAAATACATTACAGCCACAGTACTTTACATGGTCAGGCAGCCCTATCATATACAAACACATTACAACCACAGTACTTTACATGGTCAGGCAGCCCTATCATAAATACATTACAACCACAGTACTTTACATGGTCAGGCAGCCCTATCATAAATACATTACAACCACAGTACTTTACATGGTCAGGCAGCCCTATCATAAATACATTACAACCACAGTACTTTACATGGCCAGGCAGCCCTATCATATACAAACACAGTACTTTACACGGTCAGGCAGCCCTATCATATACAACCACAGTACTTTACATGGCCAGGCAGCCCTATCATATACAAACACAGTACTTTACATGGCCAGGCAGCCCTATCATATACAAACACAGTACTTTACATGGTCAGGAAGACCTACCATATACAAACACATTACAACCACATTACTTTACATGGTCAGGCAGCCCTATCATAAATACATTACAGCCACAGTACTTTACATGGACAGGCAGCCCTATCATATACAAACACATTACTACCATGCAGAAGTAATATCTGAAGTACAGATGCATATCCGTGGGCAAAACATTTAATGAATACACAATCTTAAGCAATATCCCAGAGATGCTCTGGAAGAGTCCTTGGGATACTTAACATTATGTGGGGGTCCAGTGAGTTTTCTGTTATTTTGCCATGGTTACACCAAGTTACTGGGATATGCTTATGGGTCACTCTAGCAAAAAGCTGTGGCATGGCTAAAAAGGGATTGAGTGATGGCTAAGATGATCAATATGAATCGTTAAAGTGTTTAATCAGTTGACAACTTACCAGGGGGTCCAGGAGGGCCGGGTGGTCCTACAACA